>NC_056729.1:1154282321-1154394821 GCF_019279795.1 Protopterus annectens | reverse complement strand
GATCTAGCCAGGGAGGAGTTGATTATTGGTGTAGAATAACAGTCACCCATGTTAGTAATGACCAGGTCAAGGATGTTGTTACCTCTAGTGGGGATAAGAACGAGCTGGTCCAGGGCATTGGAATTAATGAATTCCGGGAAACGTTGGGCAAGTGTATTGGTACATGAGTAGTTTTCCTAGTTAATGGAGGGGTAGTTGAAGTCACCCAGTATGAGAGTATTAGGTTGAACCCTTATATTCTCCAGGGTGCTTAGGAATGTGGACTGTGAGTCTTGGGACATGGTTGAGTACCTACAGCAGGCTACGACTTGAATTGCTGTCTTACCCAATGTTAGCTGCACCAGAAGTATCTCTGATGCGTTATGCTGGGCTACCAGTCTGGAGGTGTGCACATCCTTTATTAATATGGAAACACCACTGCCTTTGGAGCTACAGTCCAAGTTCTGGGACCAAAAGGTGTGGAATGAGTTATAGCCTGGTAGTGCAGGGGTGGTGCTTTCTGATGCTTTAAACTAGATCTCTGTTACAGCACAAATGCTAATGTTCTCCATTTTAAGGAGTGCTTCAAGTGAGTGCATTTTGAGATTTAGACTTCTAGCATTGAGCATCATGACCCTCAGATTGCATTTGTTTGTAGCTGTTACAGTGGTAATTTGGTCTTTGGAACACCGCCAAAAAAAGGCACTATAGGTGTGGCAAGAGCCTTGGCCAGTATCTGGAAACCCAGGGGTGACAGATGCAGACTATCTCTGGCAAAGCATCTGATCCTGCTGCTTTCTATGACTTAACTCTTTCACTGTAGGCTGTACGTAGTGCAGTACAGCTACTGTTCAATTTTCTTCATTCAGAATCTGCTGGAAGTATTCCTTCCATCTACTTTTGATGCCCCCTGGATTGGTGAGCAGGTTGTTGCTGGCATCTCTAATGAATGCTCCCTGATGGCTATCTTCTTTATCTTTGTGTTTGCCTTACAACTGGATCTGACTCTGTTACTGAAGCTAAGTCTACCTGGGCTGTGTGTTGTGCTTTGTTTTGCTTAATATTTTGGAAATAAATACATCCTGCACTGCTTCTAGTTGATCTTTGAGCTTGTTTTGGCTTAATTTACTGTTTTTCCTGAGTGGCAGAAGAGAAAACCAGACTAGCCCTATGCTTATACTTACTGCTGTGGTGGAAATATAGTCTTGGCTGCCATGTTTGTTTTCTCCATGCCACCATAACATGCACTGTGTAGACAGATGCTTCTTGATCTACATAGGATTATAGGAAGTTACTAGGCTATTGGCCCTGAGCTCCTTATAACCCTAGCCAAGAATTTAGCCCATACTCCAACAAGTCAGCACCCAATGCCACTGTCCAGCAGGGACACAGGTGGAATCCCAGGGGTGTATTTTCTGTTTCCCATCCAGTTATCCAGGTTGCACTTAAAAAGGGTTAATGAGGTACTCTGACTGACATGAAGAGGGAGTCTATTGAACAAAAGGGGGAGTCTCCGGAACACAAATCTGTCCTGCCAACAAGTCCTACTGATGTCACAGACCAGGTTGAGGTCGTACGTGTGGGTTACTCGATTTTAAATATGTATTCAGATTTCCACCTTCTCCCCGACATTGTATAATTAGCTGTTAATAGAATTTTCAAAATCCACAGCTGCCTATAACTATGCAGCAAGCCATATCGTGCTCTTGGATTACTAACTAGTCCTGCAAAAACTTCACACATGCCACTTGTTATGCATTCATTCAAAGTTGCCGTCTTAGATAATAATCTCCCTTAATATGCATGGAGTGGAACTACCCATGCTCACTCCATACTTCTCCTCTTCTTAACTTCTCACTAATTATGTAGAATATGTTTTCCTCCTTAAAGAATGGCATTTAGTTATATATATAGTAGTTACATATAGTTATTCTGTTAGCCAGTGTATCCCTAACACATTTAGTTACATCTCTCCATATGTTACATATATTTTATAATGTGTACTTCTCAAGTAAATTTTCAGAATCGAACAATAATGGAAGGTCAACCTGCTTGTTTCCACTTCTGCTGTCATTCTCTTAGCACTTGTTGTAGAAACTATCTTATGCTCACACATAATACACTCTGATGCAATACAAATAATACTGTCTGTGAAATGTGCAAATATGCATCTGGAGCATTTCTCCCCAGGCCTCCGCTGAAAATTGGCTTGTTCCAAGTTGGACTTTCCCAGTAAACAAATGTTAAATAATTACAAATAAATAAAATAAACAAATCTGAAGGCGTCTCTCAAACAAAAGAAAAAAAACATGGACTTTGAGCAGCACATAATTCCACTGTAATCTAATCAAAATCTCATTAAAATGTTTTATGTAGAAGCTGTGAGAAATCTTTAACAAAGCCTCTGACATCAAGGAAGACTAGAGCTCAGCAGCAATCCAGTACCTCATGTTCTTCACATATACCTACAGCAAAGTGTTACTATGAGTCAAATCAGTTCAAATATTTTACTTTAAACCACTGTACTATTAATAAATGTGCATTAGGTAACTCTATAGTTAGGCACTCGGGTTCATTACTCACAAGGGTGGGGAAAGATAGGGTTTCAGGCACTAGGATCTCCAGGGTCACAAGGGCTCTTAAGAAGACACTTTCAATTAGCAAATATGGTTATCACATAGTGGTAGTCCACATGGACTAAGGATGTAAAACCCTGAGAGAGATGCAGAAAGAAATAATGAAATTCTACATGCATGTGACAAATTCAGGCAAGACACAAGTCTTAGGTGGAATATTTCCTTCATCACAAATGATGCCTAGGTACAAAGAAAAGATAACTGGCTTCAACAATTGGTTAAATAATTGGCATATTTCTAAGGAGATCTAGTATGTGCCAGCATAGGATGAGGTACTCAACAGTCCATCTTGCTTCACAAAGGATGGCCTGAATTTCTCATTCTAAGTCTTCTGCATACTGGCCAAAGCCTTTGCTGCCCCCAGTGTCTTTTAGGCAGCATCCAGCTAATAAATATTCTAATTTCAAACATATCTACCTCCAGCCATGATCACATAGTATCATAGGTTCATTGATGATTACTAGGCTAATAACCTCAGGGGGGCTTGTTAAGCCTAGCAATGCTTCCCAAATATATCAGACAAATGATCATACCCCAGGGTTATTCTGCAGCATATATGTAGGCTTGGGTGTGGATGGTCAAGCATTCACAGGTTGCTTCTGTCTAACAGAAACATAGGTGATAGACCAGGGGTACATTTCCAATTCCCCATCCCCATCCACTGGTCTAAGTGACAGTTGAATTGGGATAGGGGAGAACTCTGCTTCACATAGATGGGAAGCCTATTCCAAAGAAGGGGTAGTCCCTGAGATGCATCTCCATCCCTTCAATATGTTCTATTTATGTCACAGATGAGGTTTAGTTCCCTATATTGGGTAATTCTGATGCTATTAGTTTTGCAGATGTACAAAAGGAACATCAGAGTGGGATCAGGGGATAGTAGGCTAGGCATAGATCACCTCTCAGCAAGCGGTAGGAGATCAAACACAGGGATAGAGTTTTGAGGCCATCCACACAGGACATGTTGTTTAGCTCTGTGTTCATTTTTGTGAGGGATTTCTATGGGCACTCATTTTTTTGCATATGCCTGCTCAGGTACATACCAGAATGGGGCACTGTACTCAATGAGTGGTCTGGTTAAGGCCAAGTAAAGTGGAACAAGGACATCTTTGGACCTAGATGCCTCACCCCTTGCTTATAAGTTGTGCAACACAGAATGATTTTCTTACTACCATAAACACATGATGGTCAAAGGAACGTTTACTGCCTACATCCATTCCTAAATCCCTGACCACTGGGTCTACTCTTATGGGGTATATTATCGATATGTAGTTTCCAGAGGTAGCTGTGTTCCCAAAGGATACTATTATGCATTTCTTGGCATTGAGTTTAGACCACGGTCTGGCACCAGTTATTGGTCTATGTCAGGCCTTCTTGGAGGCATTTGTGTGTTTGGGGGATACTATGACTGTGCCTACTTTGCAATCATCTGAAAGCTTGGTCAGCCAAAAGCCCTTGATGTTGGCTTTGACTTCATAGAAATAGATGACAAAAAGGACTCCACTAGTGACTGGCCATTTTGTGGAGGGTGACTCTCCTATCCTAACTTCATGGAACCTATCTTTAAGCCAGATGGCTATCCAGTGAAAGACTTAGGGGTTCATACCTAACTTCATGAGTTTATCTACAATGGTGAAGTGAGGTATTGTGTAGAATGTTTTGGCCAGGTCAAGGTAACTGGTTTGCCCTTGTCCATTATTTTGATAGCATTCTCAAAGAAGTCCACCATGCTGAGAAGGCATGGCCTGCCTTTGATGCAAGCACATTGGGTTGAATCCAGTGTCTTAAGGTTTCCTATGTCATTGTTTATCATTTCTATGATAATTCTTTCCATGGTTTTGCATATGAGAAGAGTCAGACTTATGGGTCTGGGGTTACCTGAGTCTATAGATGGCTCGCTCTTGTATGGAGGAATGATAGCTTCAGCCATCCATTTACTTGGCATGAAGCCTATCTGGAGACTAAGATTAACTAATGATTCTAGTCATCCTGATTAGGTCATGTTTCATGTAAATGGAGTAGGCATCCTGGTGTATTATTGGGGTCCAAATGAAGAGATGATGGGTATCCAAATGGAGAGATGTGGAGAGATGTGGAAATCAGCAAGAACAGAAGAGCAGTATTAAAATGAGGCAGATAGCTAAATAGGTGCCAGGATAATAAAGTGCCCAATCCTGGTGTACACACTGGTGCCTGGATTGGAAAAATGGTAGTGTAGAATCCTCAAGCTATGAAAACATTCCTACAATGAGGTTAGGCCAGGCTCAGGGGGAGGATGGCTCCACTGTTGTTAGTAGTAGTAGTCCTCAAAAAATAGACAAACTGACAGGCCAAAAAATAATGATGACAGTGTGGACTATTGAGGATAAGGAAGAAATTATGTATTGTTATCATTAGACAAAAGCACAGTGTTTCTACATAGAAGATATTGTGAACAATTAAAATGGAGATTAGAAAAAAGAAAATTGCTTGCACAAGAAAAACTGTCAAAAGCTTTGAATAAAAAGTTACATTAATTAACACCACAGATTCCTGAAGAGCAATACAAAGACGAAGAAACGTTGGGCTGCATGGAAATAGAGCAACAAGGGAAGTGCAAAAATATAAAGAACAAAGAGCAGATATTTTTGAAAGGTATAAAAAAGGAAACATGGACATGGGAAAGAAAAATAAATCTATTATGGTGCAATATTTATGCACATGAGAAAGCCAAACTAAAGAATACAAAAAAAAAAATCAGCTCCAAAGATATTTCAAGAGAAATACAGGCAAAGACATCCAGATATGGAAAAGTTCACAATACAAAAAAATAGGAAAAGGGGGAGGGATGTAGAACAGATGATTAGTAAAGCAAAATTTAAAGAAACAGAAACTGAAGTCATGGCTTATCCGAGAAGTGAAGGATTTAGTGTAGAAAATCCAATAGAAGCAATGTTACAGCATGATGAAAGAACGAGTCCCCAAATTAAGGTCAGCAAATGGAGTAGGAGGCATCTGGAGAAGAAATATGGACATGGAAAGAAACAGAAATCTTCTGTGGTGTAATATATATACAAAAGTGAAAGCAAAAATAATCAACATAAAAAGCAGCACCAAAGAGATTTAAAAGATACCTGGATATGGAATTTTTTACAATACAAAAAAATAAGAAAACAAAGGGGGAAGCAGAAAAGAGGATTAGTAATGGAGAAGTTAAAGAAATATAAACTGCAGTTATGAATTACCTGCAAAGTGAAGGATTTAGAGTAGAGAATCCAACAAAGTTAATGTCACAGCATGAAGGAACAATGGTTCCTCAAATTAAGGAGAAAGAGGTGGAACGGGAGGCATCTGAAGACTTGTCACATTATGATATGTGGGAGCCTTCTGTAGGAGACAAAAGGGAAGGAGCAGGAAACAGTGGCAACTCTGAAGCAGGCAATGTTGTAGAGTGATGAGCCAATGAGTTCCCATATGAAGGATCAACAGATGACACATGATGCATCTGAAGAGAATATGTCACAGGAAGATGTTCTGGAACTTTCTGTTGAAAACAGAGAGCAAAGAATGTACTCTCAGTCTAAAAGAAAATAATCAAAGGGAAGAGATGCTTGATTTAACAGAGACTAATAGACATGCTAAGATCAGTGAAAGATTACTGAAAGAAAATAAGATAGTGTTAGAACTGTGGTAAAACAGATGAACTCAGTAATCAGGACGATTAAGACTCATTCATGTGATATAACAGAAATAAATAGAATATATTACTGTGCTGCTAAATTAATAACATATACATTTTTAACACAAAACCATAGAGCAATAAAGAAAAGGAGGGAAAGTAATAAAATGCTATCATAGACCCATTGACTAGAGAAAGCTATAAAGCAATTAAGTCAAGAAGTGCCACTGTTAGAAGAATGCTGAAGAGGGAACAGACCAACAAAAATACTTAGAAAGATAGATGTAATGAAAGCAATCCACAGTATAAAAATACCATACACTATTGCAAATAATAAACTAAAGATATCAGCAAAGGTAGAAAAAGTTAGAATATACGCAGATAAATATAATGGAAAAGCACAAAATAAGCAATTTATAGATGACCCTAAAAAGTTTTACAGAGAACTGGGAAACAAAGCAAAACAAATATAAACACTACCAAAAAAGAATAAATAGACAAACCCCAGGATTTAATAAAATCCTTGTAGGCATTGTGTAGAGCCTACATGGAATGTAGGAATGTATCTGTGTAAACAGCCACAGTTCCTCCTCGGCAGCATGTCATGCATATTAATGATGGTGTGCTGCCAAGGAAGAGCAAAGGAACAGGGATATTGAATCCATGTAGAGAGAAGTGTAGAGGCTACCCTTGCTTGTGGATGCCTGGTCAGATGTTATGTACAGGGTGAAGCTCCCTGTAATGCTTCCCACTACTGTTAAAATTATGTGAATTTTTTAAATGTGTAATATTTTATTTTTATGATTTTTTTTCCACTGTGTATGTTTGTGAGGTGCGGAGTGCAGCAATGACAAGCTGTGCTTACATATACACAACTGCCACCTGCTACACTTCTAAAATAGAAACCAGATATAATTAATTATCATAATTACGTATCTATTTTTTTCTTTTTTGTTTCTAAATTGCCATTTGGGCTGCAGAGCTGAGTGGCACTTATACATACATATCCGACAGTGGCCAGACATCTGAAAGTAGAAACCAGATGTGATTATTTATTTTGGGGTCTATTTAAGCATGTTTTTTTGTGGTGCAGTGCAGTGCTCAGCAATGCTAATGGGTAGCCCAGTAGTATATGTGAAGGTATACTAGTTTTCATAATATCCAAGTAGCTAAATAGTTTGAGTTACAGCCTAATGGTTAGTAGGTCCTGGGTTTGAGTCATAAGATGTCTATAATTTAATTTAGTATATATGTTTAATTTAAAAAACAAATTTGTGAAATGTGGCACTGCTGCTCTCTGCTGAGCACTGCTTAAACATGCAAACAGCTACTACTCTTTGCGCAGTGCTAAGCTTCATTAAAATCTCAGTTGTGCGAGTGTTTGCACTGCTTAGCTGGTTTGTCCACTGCTAAGCTATGCGGCACTTTTTTGAATGTTGCGCAATTAAGTGTAAGGGTGGGAAAACAGCCTATATTAGGTGCAACAGGTGGGAATTCTGCACCATTTTTTGGAGTCTGATTATCTGTGAATATGCCAGGCAGTGTTGGAGAGGGTGTCGGCTTTCAGGCACAGAGATGGGGTGTGCAAGAATCCAGAGTCTTTGTTGGGCTCCTGGTAAAGAATTATGAAGCCAGGCTGAGGCAGGGCAGTTTCCCAGGCTCGGAATTTAAGGCAGTGGCTTGGGTCTGGTTGGCCAGGGAACTTACCAGTGCTACTGACATCCCCAGCACTTGTAAGCATTGTTATCACCATTATGACAACCTGAAGAGGAGAAAGAGGTGAATCTTGGACACTGGCTCCAAGAGGCAAGAGGTGGGCATGTCCCACAAATATGTAAGTATGCTTTTCATTGTTTTATCAAACTGCAAGCTGAATGTCTGCAAAACTGGTATGCATAACAGTGTGTTTCTCTCCCATCAGCTGCAGCTGAGAGGACTTGTAAAATTGAGTCTCATGCCAGGCAACTGGCCAGGTTGTGCCGTGAGTGTGGTAAGTATAGATTTATTATGCTAACTGTAGTGCAATATACAAGAAAGAGTAAAGCATTTACTGCAATAAAGTATACACAATAAACACTGTAGTGCAATAAATGGAAAAGTAGAACTATAGTGCAATAATTGGGCAATTAGAGCTGTAGCGGAATAAATGAACAATAACAACTATATTGCAATAAACAATATGAATATAAAACAAAAATGTGAATATAAAACAAAAAGCACAGCAAGGATACAACTAATTCTTATTTAATAAGGTGAAGTGCTTTTCATTAATTAAAATCACAAACTGCATCAGACCATAGAGCATTGCACAACAGTTGTTTAAATAACATCCTGCATTACCCGCCCCAACCCAGGAAAATGAAATGATGTCATTATACATTAATATAAAATCTTGCCATTTAAAATTCATTATATAAAGCAGGCACCCTACCTGAGGACATCAGTGATCACTTCCTGAGCTATATAATCAGGAAAATAAATGACAACCCTCAACAATCTACCTTCAAAACCATTAGGAGTAATAAGAACTTTATTCAGACTAATTCCAAAATGAACTTAACTCATTTGACTGGACTGACCTAAAACTGTTTCCACTAGATAAAGCAGTATCGTACTTTAACACTAAATTTCTTGCTATCTTGGATAACCATGTTCCCAAATGTACTATCAGAACCAATAATAAAGCAGCAACATGGCTGTCAAATGATACAAGACAAAAAATAATTTGCAGAAATAAAGTGTGGTCCTCCTGGAGAACCACTAAATCCCCAAAAGACCACCTCATATATAAATGACTAATAAATGATACAAAGAAGTCCATTATGCTAGACAAAAAAAATACTACTGTAATCTGCAACAAAAGCACCAAAATCATCCACAAACATTTTGGTCGGGCATAAATAAACTTCTCCACCCAGGACAATCATCTACCCCTACCCCCTTGACTACCCTCCAAAAACCTTCTAAAATTGTTGCTAACACCTTTAACACTTTCTTTACAGAAACCGCACAATCCCTTGCCAGCAAACTAGCTCCCAATACCCTTGTTCTACCAATCCTGCACCCAATAATCACACACCCTTCAAGTTTGACCCAGTTCCAACATCTTTTATTAGGTCCCTATTTAAGAAACTGAAACCCACCACCCTTTCAGCAGACCTACTACCTGCAGAGTATCTCCTAATAAAATAGCATACCTCATTTCAATATTAATCAATAGAACTATTCTTGAAGCCTATATCCCCTCCATCTGGAAAATCTCCCACATTCTTCTTCTCCATAAAGGGGGAAATTCCACTTAACTCTCAAATTAGAGGTCTATAGCCATCCTGTCACCCTTGGCTAAAATAATGGAAAAATGTATCCATAAATAATTTCTAGCCTATCATAATCAGAACAATCTCCTAGCCCCCTCCCAGCATGAATTTAGACCTTGCCATAGTACAACCTCAGCCCTTCTTTCCTTCTCTCACACAATACATCAAAACCATAATAACAACAAGCTCTCTTCAGCCCTCTTCCTAGACCATTCCAAGGCATCTGACATGGTAGACCACCAGATACTCTTAGAGGCACTAAAAACACTTTCCATAGATAACCTAGCAATTAGCTGGTTTCATTCTTATCTAAGTGGCAGACAACAAGTTGTACTATGGAAAGATAAGATATCTTCCCTTTTACCAATCACCCTTGGAGTCCCCCAGGGATCTATATTAGATCCCTTCCTATTCTCCATCTTCATTAATGATCTGCCCAATGTCATCCCAGATGCAACATGTATTCAGTATGCATATGACTCGAACCTAATCTGCACTGCCACCTCCCCCACAGACTTACAATCGTTATCCCAAAACACCTTCAACAAAGTAGAGAACTGGCTCACTGGTCACTGTCTACTATTAAACCCAAATAAAACCAAACTGTTACTCTTCACTCCCACTCACAAGGTTCCCTTACCATCATTCACCATAACATCTAACAATGGTACCATAATTTCCCCAGAACCTTGCACTAAACTACTAGGGGTAATCATTGACAACAACCTTAAGTTTGATACTCATGTCAACAAAACTATTAAAACATTTAATAAGAAACTAGGCTCTTTATACAAGATTAAACAACTCCTAACCCCATCTGCTAGGACTGTGATTGCCTGTGCACATTTGCTATCAACCCTTTTTTATGCTTCACCCATCTTCGCAAACCTAAGAAAATCAGACCTCAATAAACTTACTAGCTGCTACAATAATATTGCCAGATTTGCCACAGGATCAGCTTGTAGAACCCATCACTGTTAAAACCTTAAATCGCTAGACTGGCTAGAACTACTCTACCAACTTCAATATAACCAACTAATAGTTGTTCACAAAGTTCTCTACCAACAAGACAGTACACCCATACTGAAAAATATTATCACTCCCTACAGTAACCTAAAAACACTCCTCTCTTCCAACAGAATGCTAGTACAAACTGTTAAATCCAACAATTCAGCTGGGGAATCATTATTTTCCAACTCTGTTGGTAAAACCTGAAACTTACTTCCTGCAGACCTTACTACAGTTCTTTCCTTAACCCAATTCAAAATATCTCTTAAAAAACACCTACAAATGCATTGGCTTTGTTCCTGTACAAACCCTGACTAACCCCCACTCGAATATCAACTATAAATGAAAACCTTATTACAGGAAGAAACTTCCATTGTATTACTCTGATTCTGTAACTGTTTAGAAAACTGAGTATATGTCTCTTACCTACTGGAAAGTATTAAAGTAAGGATGATATCTTGACTCAACCTTGTATGTGAACCACTGTAAATGTATGTGATCTCCCTTATCAGTTAGTAATTTCCAACTATTTCCTAACAGTTAATTATTTCCAACTACTTCCTGTGTGTATTCTAGAAAATCTTGGACATGTGTGTATATATTGTTGAACAAATGTCCATTTTGTAATACTTCTTTGTATGTGAACATGTTATGTATGTCTAGAGCTTTTCTCCCTGGGCCTCCGCTAAAAATGGATCTATATCCAGTCAGACTTTCCCGGTTAACAAATGTGAAATAAAATAAATAAATAAAAGTATGTGTTAACTAGAAAAAATGTCTATACAAACTCTATATGACATATACACAGAAAAATAATAACACATATTACTATCTAGAAAAATAGCTAAAAAACATGTTTTATGAACAAAAATATACATATATAAATATAAAACAAACTATATACCAGCCTCTAGATGAAACAAAATAAAAAGTCACGTAAATCACCATAAATGAGGTACCACCAGGAGCTTCGTGCAAAAGGACTTTAATCCTCACAAAAATCCACAAAAATGCTGAAATTCCATAGTATTGCTCAGGTTAAGCACTTTTGACCTTCAACAAGGCCTTCTTCAGAACTAAAGAAAACTTGTAATCTAACATGTTTTATACCCTATCTAATTAAATAGTGGTCAGTCAACAAGTGCATACTTTTTCATTTGCACTTGTCACTTTTTCTCTGTAAAATAACTTTGTAATTAACTGCTGCATTCAACCCAGGTGTGTTATAAGCATTAAACAGGACTTGCCACCAAAATTCTCTGTAGTTCAACTCAACCTCTCTGTTTCCATTGAAACTCACTAGAATGTGATCTATAACTGCAAAATAAAAGTTGGTGTGCCCTTCCTGCAACATGTACCTAACCAAGGCATTATCCATGTTTTTATTTTTAATGGCATAATAATGCTCATTCATCCTGTTTTTCAACTGCCCCTTAGTCTTACCATGTAAAAAGCTGTTTAGGATTCACAACTAACTAAATAAACCACAAACGTGGAATTGCAAGTAAAATGACTGGTATTGGTCAAATGTTATCACTGGTACTAACCTCAAAATAAGGCCCTTCTTGCATTGTTACAGAGAAAAGGTGTATGTGACAAGTGCAAATGGAAAAGTATGCACTTTTTCTTTTTTATATGTATTAAAACATATGCACAATATATACATATAGTTTAACATATGTATACATATAGTTTAACATATTGTAGCTTTTTTGGTGTTTTAACTTATGCAAATGCATCTTTTAACTAATGTGAGAGTACTGCATGAAAGCAGGAGTGTTACTTTAACATAGTTTGCATATTGTATTGTCTTTGATGAAGTACACTTGTTGATTGGCCACTATTTAATTAGATAGGGTATAAAACATGTTAGATTACAAGTTTTCTTTAGAAAAAGGCCTTGTTGAAGGTCAAAAGCGCTTAACCTGAGCAATACTGTAGAATTTCAGCATTTTTTGTGGATTTTTGTGAATATTAAAGTCCTTTTGCATGGAGCTCCTGGTGGTACCTCATTTTTTGGTGATTTATGTGAAAAATGATACATATGTCTGACAAAGCCTATTATTCAGCATACCAACTACAGACTTAAAGGGTGTTAAACCAGTTGAATTGCATGTTAAATAAATACTATTAGTGATACTGATGATGTCATGAAACCTATCTGATCTACCTAAGCAATGCTTTTAATTTCAATATACTGTTGATTGCACAGTAATCGCTAAGCCCTGGCCAAGCAAGAATATAATGATAACTGCCACATTAATTCAGATCTTTCAAGATGCAGCATCCATGGACCACCCCTAGGCTGCTATTTAACTTGTTGGATACCACAAAATTCAAAGCTATGGCCATTATAAGTATGTACATGCTTTGCAAGAGCATTAGTTAAAATAGACTTTTTATGGCATATAGGTGCTCATATACCCTTTCCTTAAATGCTCTAGTAGTTTTTCCTATATATAATAGGCCAGACACTGCTTGCACTTAGCCACATATACCACCCCTTTTGAATTACAATTCAGTTTGCTATATATCAAAGACCTTCTGCCATTGATTTCAACATATTGGCCTTGATGCGTAAACTTACAAACATTGCACATTCCACATTTTTTCATGCCTTCAAATTGGGCTTTGTGTGTATTACTACATGTTTCAATAAGACCTTTTAAATTATTGCCCCTTCTTGCTATTATCCTTATACCATCCTTAAATGTATTCCTGATATGCACTTCATCATCTATCAACATCCAGTTCTTCAAAATTATTGTCTTAATTTCATAAAAATGCACACTGAATGTTGTGATGAAAGTAGCTGTATAAAATACCTCAGAATTTCTTTGCTGACCCTCTACTTGACATCTCTGTTGGTTAAGGACTGGAGTGAAATGGCCATTATTCCTTTTATAATTGACGTCAGTGAATGGTTCATGCAACAGATCATTCGAGTGGCCCTGCTTGCAAACATATCCATTAAATTTCTGCACTCAACCACAAAATCAGCATCTAAATTCACCATCCTGGCAGCTCAGAGAAATTGCCCTTTTACAACTGCCGTTTTATTTGAAAGAGGATGGGAGCTCGTGAACTGCAAGAAGGAATACGAATAAGTGGGTTTTCTATGTATTTTGGCAATGACTCTCCTATTAATTCTATCCTTACTAACGTTAACATCAAGATAGTTAATTTATTGACCATCAATGGCATGAGTGAATTGTAAATAATGTGCGGTATTATTGATATAAACCAAAAATTCATCCAAAGCCTGTTGGTTACCCTTTCATACAATAAAAATATCATCCAGGTTATGAAGATATAGAGCAATTTTTTGGGGAATTAATACCATCAAGGATGTATCTCTTCTCCCATACTGCCATAACCAAATTAGCAAATATGGTCCCACAGGGTGACCCCATCGCAACACCTACTTTTTGGAGATAACTATTGTTAAACATTATAAAGTTATTGGGACGCACAATATCAAACAAATTAGAATACAAATTAATTTCAGATTCCGGTACCCCTTGCTCAGACAAAAATTATTCTATTGCCTGAATACCCTCCTGTTGAGGTACAACAGAAAACAGGTCTTTGATATCAACCGTCAAAAACAACACCTCATCTGAATATTCAATAGCATTAATCAACCAAAGAAAGTGTCATGAATCCTTACATATCTGGAGCACGTTTGCAAGGAAGAGTGGGCAAATATTGCCAAGTCAAGATGTGCCATGCTGATAGATTCCTACCCAAGAAGACTGAATGTTGTAATTAAATCAAAAGGTGCTTCAGCAAAGTATTAGGTTTAAGGGTGTGCACGCACAACAAAGTATTAAAGGGTGTGCACACTTATGTAATCAGAGTATCGTATGTTTTTTTATTGTTTATATTTTTTCCCCTAACAGATTTGTTTGTTTTTCAATTGAATTGTACAGGTTATAGGTCACATTACAGGTGGGAAAAGTTTTGAAATGATTTGTTGTGGTCTCATTTTCTTATAGCACAAAAAACTGGCATTTTAACAGGGGTGTGTACACTTTTTATATCCACTGTAAGCCACATTATGTGAAACTGTTATGTTACGTTGTCTACCTGCATTTGTTATTGCTTGGCCCATACTGACCCATGCTAACAGCTTGAGAAATATGTATGTGCTACATCAGCTATAAGAGAACTGTAGTCACTGTACTCAAAACTGACACTACACACCTGTACAGTATTTATTATCAGTGTTTTCAGAGTCTGCATTGTCAGTAATGGAATGTTTCTCTTTCTCTCTCCCCACCCCTTATCTTCATTAATTTATTATTGTTATTTATTATTATGATGTAATATTAACATATGTTTAACTATAACATACGAAAATAAAAAGCTCCGTTCAGGACCAAACCATGCAGTCAGTCAATCCACACCAGGAAATAAGCAAAATCAATGTCTATTCAGACATTATGTCAATATCCAAGGATAAAGGCTCTGTATATAAGCATACAGCAAGAGTCTATTCAGACCTCAAGGAACACTTCAAAAATATCCACAAAGATTCCACATTCAAAGTCCAGTAGTATAAAAAATGAAAACCTTTTATTTAACAACGGTGAGCGCTTTCGCTATGTAGCTTTTTCAAACCATTACAAATACATCTCTCATACAACTCAATATATCCCTCAGTACTCAATTGATTAATAAGATAATTAAATAATTATCACTTAAATAATTAAAAGAATATAAACACATAAAATATATATATATGCAAGTACATTAAAAATAAAATAATAATACATAATACATAATACTCGATAACTTTAAATATGCATATATATATATATATATATATATATATATATATATATATATATATATATATATATATATATATATGCAACACCTGAAAATATATGTTGTTTTTTTGAAAGGATATATTCATTTATATTTCATCCTTCTTCCTTCAAGTGTAGGTTTCAATTGAATTTTTTCATTTAAACCAGGATAAATATGGGCTTGTAGCCTTATAATCCAACTAGTTTCAAGTTGTTCTGTGTGATTTCTTATATCTCCTCCCCTGTCATTGGGTACATTAATATGTATTACCATGAATTTGAAGTAATGCATGGGACCGTTCTGTATAATATGTTTAGAAAGTGCATTAATTTCAAATTTAATTCTAATCTGATAAATATGTTCCCTAACTCTGTTTTTTAATTTTCTGTCAGTTTTTCCGACATAAAACACAGTGCACTTCATGCAAGTAGCAAGGTACACTAAATGTTCTGTGTCACAAGTTGCATTGATATCAAAAGGGAAAATTTGAGATGTTGTAGGGTGCACAAACATATTAACATCGGAGATATAAGAGCAGAAATTGCATTTCTTGCATGGTTGAGTTCCATTGTAAATACTATATTCATTTAATTGCATTTGATTAGGGAAGCACAATAACCTATGTAAGTTCTTTTTGTTCTTGAAAATATATTGTGGTTGCTCTCCTACTAGATTCTTGATTTCAGGGTTTACAGTTAAAATATCCCAATGTTTAAGAATAATCTCTTTAATTGATTGTATGTCTTGAGTATAGTATAAAGTAACTTTTTGCTGCCTGCTAACAGTTTCAAATTAATTTATTTTCACTTCCCTATAAATGTCACTACCCCTTTCAGAAAAAAATGGGACATGCCCTATCTGTTCTAATACGATCCATATGTAAAAAACTCTTTCTATCTCTGCTCTTTTATAAATTCTTACTAATAATCTCTCATTCAAATTGTTAAGTTCAGTTTCATAATTACTTTGTATGGGATTCAATCTCGACACTCTTATAGCTTGTCCTTTAATGATATTCGAAAAGATGTGGCCAGGGTGCATACTATCCCTATGCAATAAAGTATTTTTATAACACAATTTCCTATGGACACCTGTGTTGAGTTTTCCATTTTCTAGACGTTGGATAGATAAGTCTAAAAAAGCTATGCCATCACTGGATCTAATCATAGTAAACTTCAAAAAAGATGTTAACGAATTAGTTTCTATCATAAACTTATCCAATTCTTCCGTGGTGCCTGTCCATAGAAAAAAACAAATTGTCAACAAAACGTCTGTAAAAACAGACAAATTTCTGAAATAAATCTAGACGAAATAGTTTTTCTTCTTCCCATAATGCCATCACTAGGTTGACGTAGCTATTGGCACAAGAGGTGCCCATAGCTACGCCATCCTTTTGTAAATATAGCTGTTCATTAAACAAAAAAAATTGTTCTCCAATACCATTTTCAGTAAAAGACATGTAAACTCTATCTGGTCAATCAACATATTAGAGTGCTTCATCAAATACCCCAGGATACTTTCAATTCCTATCTCATTGGGAATGTTGGTAAATAATGATCTAACATCCATAGTTACCATAATAAAAGGAATATTATCAGCTAATAATTTTGTCCCTTCATACAGATCTAATAAGAACTGTTTAATATCTCTTAGGATATATGTATTCAAGTTCACAATAGGTCTCAAAGTTCTTTCAACTAATATAGATAGTGGTTCTGTAACCCACCTTCTACCAGATACAATTGGTCTATATCGACTATGTGTTTTAAAATTTTAAAATTGTAAGCCACAGTTGCAATATAAAAAACCTGTCCCATATTTCAGATCCAAGACCATCGCATCTGCGGAACACTGCATTAACCTGCCACACCACACAACTCTTAATTAAAGCAGGTGGTCTAAATAAAACATAATAATTGCCAGTTACAGTCATTAAGCGTGTTTCAGCAGAGCAGTAGGCGGCACAGCTTAAAGCAAACTTGATCATAAAGTAATGGAAAAAATGGGAGTGTACCTTCGACTCTGGTGCAATAGTAACCACTAGACAGCCAAAGACATAATAATGGATGTAAGTGAGGCCTGTGATAGCAGGTAAATGTGCCCTTTTATCAGCAACATGTAGAAAGACACCTGCTAAGGCATTAATGGCAAAATACATGTTTAACTGGCACCCTGGTGCAGAAATACATCCATATAAAGCCATGCACATACTGATGAATTGTTACAGCCTGTATGTGTGCACATATATCTTGCAAATAGAGCTGCTGTAACAGTGAGTCATTAGCTCAGTCTGTTAAATGCCTTGCAAACAGTACATTTTGCCACACACAGTCCTGGGTTCAAATCCAGTGGTGTGTAGCAGTGGAATTATAGCATTGTGAAGCCAGCAAATAATGACAGAGTCATACACTCTTTATCCACACAATGCATATCAAATGAAATGTCTGTATTTCAGTGATGGAAGTCACAGGCCTGCAGATAGAAACACATTTCACATTTTCCTATAGCAAAAGTATAAGTGCATGAAGTGTCACGTCATGCATTAATATGTATTCACAGAAAAATTCAGATCAGGCACTGCAAATAAGGGCCACTAATATCAGAGTGCAGTACACAGTCCTTTCAAACTCACAGTGCCGGTTAGCACAGTTGTACACCTAACATACACATTTGAAATACCTGCTTGTAACATGCACTGCCCTCATACATGCTCCAAATTACTACCAGACTGTAACACATGGCTTGACAGTTGCCCAAATGGTGGACATATTGTTATATTTATCCCCCATGTTGCTCAAAGACACAAGAAACATGTGGCCTAATACTCTGTTAGTGATACTGTTGCCCAACATACTTACTTTAAACACATGCCTTAATTGGACTGGAAAGGGTAGCCTCACTCTGGCTCTGCCTCTGCAACAAGGCTGACACAGTTCCCACAGTTACTCCTACAGTTTGTTGTCCTCCAAAGTGTTCACACTCTCTGCCTATGCCTATTAGCCGTAGCAGCAGCTGCAGCCTGTAGCACACCCATTTCTATGTAAAAGTTGCTGCTACAGACCTACCCTCTGCGATGAAGTAGTCTCCTCACCCTAGTAATGTCCAGCACAACATATCAGAAAGGATCACAGTCTACATGAAGGCCTTATATATTGTAAGAGGCAATCACATGCTGATAAGCATGTTAAAAAGGCAAAGAGCTGGCTATGGGGAACCATTCTGTATGAGATTTTCCTCACACAGACCATGTGTATGCAAAGTATTAACTATCAGCACATATCAGCAGAGGAGTACTGCACTTCATCTGGTATGTAACCATCTTGTTTACATCAGGATGCAGATGTCTGACTATACTTACCGGGAATGGTGATTATAGCATTAAGCCTTTCTTAAGACTGTGATAATGACATGTCAATGATCTTCAGATTTGTTACACATACAGAGGATGAACAAGACATCAAGGGTGGAATGTATATTGGCAATGTGACACACTGGGTTTGTGGAACTCTCCCTTTACAGTGGTTGCAATAGCACACTGCTATTTGTTTGGCACAGGTGGTTTGACATATTATGGGGGGGTTTCCCCTTTGGGGCACACTACAATACACTTCAGTGTTGGCTGTATGAACATACAGCACTATCTGGCATGGCACACATGAGAATAACTGACTATTGCTAGTATTCTAGCTGTATCCACATGCTTAGTATGTTTGCACACTGTGGAATATTACATGTGTGATCAAGCATGGATATTGCCTGCCATTCTGTCCTTGCTGTATCAACGCATAGTGTACTTCCATTTAGGTGAAACTGACATGTGTTCCCATGTTGTTGTCTTTCATATTGTATACAATATGCCATGCAGCTTTCATGGATGCAAATAATGAGTTAATACTGAGAAGGGCTCCATCAACACCATGAACTCCTACTGTCCAGGGGGAGGCACAGGTACAGCAGGGAACAGTGGGAGGCACTGTAGGCTGACCTTGTTCCTGATGTCAATACCACTGGTCATCAGAGCAGGACATATGAGCAGGTTCGACACTGCACAACATACATGCTCAGTGCTGCCCACAGAAGAGCAGCAGATATAGCCAGGGATCGTGGCACCAACAGTGGAGGGCCTGCAGTGGAACAAACACTCTCAGCCACTGAGGAATTCCTGGCAAATCTAGTCAATCACAACAGCTCCCAGGCATCCAGCACACCCTACATCATAGATGTGGATGCCACAGTGTCCATGGCAGAGGAGCATGCAGGCAATCTTAGTTTGATCAGCATTGCAATAGTATAGCATTTAGTGTGTCAGGGCATACATAGTCTTATCTGGGTGTCAGGTCTGTCTGCTTTTGTTGGGAGGGGAGGGTTTCACTGCAGTTTGACTGCCATGCTCAGATTTTGACCAATATAACAATTGACACAATGACTACTGTAAATGTGAGATATATGGCTGAATTACTATGTGGTGGTGGACTATGCATTGGTACTGACATTACCTCTCCCTCAACTTTTCACAGGTCCATCAGATATTGGCCAAGCCCGTGGTCCTGATCCTGGAAAGCATGACACTGTTTTGTTAGAGATGTAGGTTTACAGCAGTGTAATCCCTAGACTGTCATCCCAGGCCTGCTGCCTGCATTGCTGTACTGTTGGCATGATTTCCAACTGCACGCATATATTCTGACTGTACACATGTTAGCTATGCCTTGTATGTTTGACCACACTGATAGCTGTGATGGTATTGTCAGGACACTATAGAGTGTCATATGTGTCAACTGTGCAGAGTCTACTCAAATGTCAACAGTGTACCTCACTGTTGCTGATAAGATTGCAGTGTAATGAGATGGTATTTTCAAGTAACTACAGCTGTTAGTGGGAAGAGTCCTGTCCTCATGTCCTGTTATATGAGGTTGGGTTGTCATAGTGATGACAGTGTATAGAGCCTTACATATATCACAACATAATACTACAGAGCATAATATTGCAGGTGTTAATGTGCTGCTTTTCCTTTCTTATCACAGATGATTGGAGGGGTTGGTGTCTGTCCCCAATATAACCTGATGTCAGTGTCTTCTCAGACTCTGATGATGATGGTGGCCGCAGTCTGGCATAGGTGGGGGTTTCAGGGGCAGAATCTGTCCCAGAGGTAGATATCCCTCTTCTGCCCTCATTTTCACCACACACAGTCAGTATACCCACTCATACACAGTCCCCAGGGGCCACAGATATTGGACAATCGGAGGGTGGGAACATTGAACAGGAAAGTGTAGCAACTATGGCTCCAGTGAGTGAAGACACTGGCCATACCCAGAGCCCTGGTGAAGTCCCACACAGGTGGATTGACAGGGGTGCTGGTAGGAGGCCTGCTGTCTGTCCCCACCTGTTGCAGGTGTTACATCATGGGTCACTCAGTACATGTTTTGGGCCATCATGGAGGCACAGGCACATGCTGAATGGAACACCAGCTGTATGCTTAGGGTTATGGATGCAGCACAGTCTGACATTCACGACTGCCTACACTGTATTGAGGACACCCTGGATCAGTTCACTGATGCAGTGGACAGAATGTGGCTAAGACAGTGTCTGTCTTGGACCGCACATTGTTTGTGCTGGAACGTGTTGTTGGAGCTGAGCATCGGACTTACAGAAATAGGTCAGCAACTCCATCTGCTGAGAGTCCATGTGGCCATGCACAATCATGCTTTTGTAGTGGCAGTACATCCAGCTCTACAGAGAGGAGTGTGCTATCCACACCATGATATGGCAGGCCATGGGTTTTCAGCCCTGGTTGTTCCTGTGGGGGACACAGTCCAGGCAGACAGCAGTCACCATCAGGTACTAGCACCGCTTCTGATCTTGGGCATAGAGGTGCCAGTGCAACTCCTGGCAGAGCCAATTCCAATGTTCAGGGCTGGGGAATGGTGAACTGTCAGCTCTACTTTGTACAGTGCAAAGCTGTCCAACATACACACATGTAGGGCTAGCACTGAGCTTGACTGTGTACATGCACACACTCACATACCACTGTCAAATGCAGGTCACCTACAAACACACACTGCACCTTTCCATGGTCCATTTTACCTGCTTCCCTTCCTGACTCACACACATACTGTCAACCATTTGGATCAGCCTAGGCCTCCTACACCCCCACACAACACGTGCAAGTGATGATACCTGTGCCACATCTTTGCCATCCTCACCATCATGTCCCATCTACAAATATCCTGTGTCCAGTATAGACAGTTGCCCAACACCAGTTATGATTGGCATGTTCTGCATCTCATTGTGTAACCTGCGCATGATGTGTATCACAGCAGATGTGTGCTTCACATGCGTGAGGGGCCTGTTTCATATAGGCTGTACTGTCTGTATTACACATCTGTCTCTCCAGCATGTACATTGTATACCACAGTGATGTTGTAGGTACGTAGAACAGGTGAGACATGTGTTAGTCCTGTCATGGATACATGGGAGGTACACAGTGAGACCCCCGTATGGAGCCATACACATCCCCTTCAAAGCATTTAGGAGACAGACTACACATGTATGGTCGTGACATGGACTCCATAGGTCATATTATTTACACTGTGTATTGGTGTACCATGGAACCTGTGTGGCTGCTACAGTTGTATGATATGCCTGTGTGGTGACATAGCAAGGGTGCCATTGCACACAATGATAGGTGTGATGACACTCACATTCAGTATAGCAGTGACAGTCTGGGATTTACTTCCCAGACAAGTCAGTATAGGTTATACAACAGTGAATGCATCCCCACATCTTACCAACCAGTGAAAGTCAAAGGCTACATTACTCTCAGTGTCCATAACTCCATGTATAATGGCTCAACTGTGTGTAGTGTGCAGATACTACAATATTTTGTGGGGGGGGTGAATGATTTCACACAGGATAATATTGTGCAGTAGTTGGCATTTAGTGTTTGTCAGTGGCTCAGAGAACAACTGACTGTGTTTTAGGCAATCCTGGATAACTATTGACTCTGTGTAGAATTCTGTTACAGCTCCTAATAATCAATCATCTGGTAATGTACTCTGTCACAGATCACTGACAGTGGCTGTGACTGCAGAGAGGGAATAGGTAGATGGGGTATGTCAATAATGGAGGACGGTGAACTCCACTGGTGAGTGGCGTCATTGCAACATAGGTCTCCCAATACTATCTTCCCAGAGTATGACTGCCAGATACTTGCCTATCCACCAGCTGACATAACACTCTGTACATGACATACACAGTTTCCAGCAAGGCCTGCTGGCCTAATATTGTCATACACCTTGTCAGGCCGTGGTTGGTGGAGTAAGACATATGTCCGACATCCATTGTAGAGTGTAACAGTCAATAGGCTCAGCCAGTTACAGTCAGTAGGCATGATCTGGCCTTGAGCAAAAGTAACAGTGTTTGGTCCAGTGTCAGTAGGTGTACAACAGTGTTAGTGCTCGTATCCATGTTAACTCCATTTCAGGTAACATGACTCAGAGATCTGGGGACACCACTTGGCACTACATGCTAGTTGTCCTCTGTGCAAGTGCAAGTAAGTATTTCAGTTACTTCCAGCATGTTGCAAGAAGAAAGTCATGCAAGGTGTCTGTACAGAGCATAGACAAACACATTAGGGAAGTGTAATATGTATACACTGTGTTACTTAGTCATGCTGCAGCTCATTTGCCCAAAGGATGGTTCAGGTCCTTACCTACAATATCCTGCAGAAGTGCCGTGACATCCCCACATGGGGAACTAATGTATTGCAGCATATGTTTGCCAATATGGGTGACCAGTACAGCCCCCACCCATGTGAGGCCCGCCCTGGTGGGATCTAGCCCTCAGATCAGTCTCATTATAACTATCTAGACATACCCCCTCTTGCAGACAATACAGACATATATGTCAAGAAAGCCATTTATTACCTACTGTGGAATGGTTGACATAGCGTGACTGCACCTCCCCCTTCAGATAAGACAGGTCAGTATGCAGAGCACTATACCCATGTGTTATGTCAGCAGCATTGCAACTGGATGAACTCAGCTGTACCTGACAGGAGGGACACAGGCTCGTCATGGCTCAGTGAACCTGATTGGTGGACAATTGCCATTAGCAGGCTATACAATAACAGGTGGACAGTGCTGTATGACAGTTGGGGTGAGGATGCCCCTCCTAACATGGAGGTACTTCCTCCTCAGCTAAAAGAACATAGTGTTGCTGTGATGTTGTGTGGATATAGTAATTGACAAAAGTAACCACCCACACAAAGAAGAACCACAACGCACAGTGTAGTTACATGTGTGACCTCAAAGGACAGGCGCAGATTGTCGGTGACCTTATACATTATGATGCCACATATGATGGGTCTGTACTGATATTTAACCTGTACTCCCACACTGTCTGCATCAACTATACTCCCTTGTTCCCACCACATGTGACACATGACATTCATACAATGTGTCCCATAACTTCCATATTTACAGAGCAGTTCGTAACTGGCCTCTCACTGGAAGATACACAGCATCTATTGCACATGTTAACATTCTAGGCTGCATCCCACATGTGATCTGACAAGGATTACTAACACTACTGGGAAACCCTTGCAATCATACTCACACCACTGGCTGCACACCAGCTGAGTGGACAACGGCAACAGTTATACCCTGCACAGAGGTGTTGCATCCACTGACTAACATAACTAGACCTCTTTGTGTGAGTATCCATATCTGGATGCCCATAGGGGAAATCATCATGGAGCTGATCAGCACACACATATGTGATCTACTCACAGTTGACTGTAAACAGTTTGGATGTATGACAGGGGGAGCATAACTGTTACACATGGTAGACATTTTTGAGGCAGTCACCAAGGACCTGGGTGAGGGTATATCAGGACCTACAACACCCTAGACTGAGCCAAGCCATCTGACTATATCCCCTGCTCAGGCAACACTTGCAAAGCACCCCTTAGGCATCCATGACACTCTCATTGTGGGGGTCACTAAGTGGCCCATTGCTGGCGCACATACATCCACCTCCAACAGCCGATCTGTAAGCAGCAGTGCTCAGCAGAGTGCAGTCCTGGCTCCTGTACTGCTTGGAATCCATTTAACCACAATACACATGACTACTGAGTGACTGTGGCTAACAATGTTGGCTGATTTATTTATTTATTTTATTTTATTTTACATATGTTGACCGGGTTAGTCCAACTGGATATATGTTCATTTTCAGTGGAGGCCTGGGGAGAAAACCTCCAACAAACAAAAAAACACAGTATCATTTATAATAAGAGACATTTACAAATACAGCTAAAATTACAGATACACATCCCATTCATTACATTTTGTTGCATTTTTTGTAAACAGAATAATGGTACATTTCAGCTATGGTTATCCATTCAAAAAAATTCCCTAATAAAAATTTTATATAAGAGAATACTTTCTTTGTAGTTAACAGAAAAGTAGGTAGCTATATACACTCTCTTAGTAGTTAACAGAAAAGTAACTAGTTTATACAGGTATGGAGATAAATACTTTGAGAAAATAGAGGTAGTTAGTCAGGGTTTGAACAAGGGCATAGCCACCGTGATTTAAGGTATGGCTTCAATTTGTTTTTAAATAATGTTGTAGAGGTAATGGTGGTTAGGTCTTTTGGGAGGGAGTTCCAGGTTTTCCCCACTGTATTGGCAAACAAGGAGTTACCAGCCAAGTTGTTAGCTTTACCTATTTGTACAAGTAGTTTATTTGATGAGTGTAGGGTCTTGAGGTTGTTATAGGGGATGATTAGGTTAGTGAGTATAGGTGTGTTGCTAGGTTAGTACAGGATCTTGTGGGCAACTGTTAACTGGTTAAATAGTATTGAATTTGGCAGTTCTAGCCATCCTAGCTGTTTAAGATTATCACAATGATGGGCTCTGAAGGCAGACCCAGTTGCAAATCTGGCAACATTATTGTAGGATATTGCTAGCTTGTTGAGGTTGTTTTTTACATAGTTTTGTATATACAGGCAAGGCATAGAGAAGGGTAGAGATTAAGTGGGTATGGGCAATGGTGGTCCTGACTACTGGAGTCAAAAAGGATTTAATCCTGTATAGGGATCCTCATTTTTGTTGACTGTTTTTATAGTACTATTAATATGGGAATCAAAGGTATGGTTGTTGTCAATTAGAACCAGAAGAAGTTTAGTAGCACAATCAGGAGATATAATAGTGCCATTGCTAGATGTGACAGTAAAAGTAAGTGGGGAGGCTCTACGTGTGGGAGTGAATAGTAACAGTTTTGTTTTTTTGGGATTCAGAATGACGCATCGATGTAGACGCCATTTCTTAACTGTGTTAAACACATTTTGGGTTATGGACTGTAGGACAGGTGGTGAGGTGGCAGAGCATATTAACCTAGAATCGTCTGCATATTGGGTACAAGTAGCTTGATGTATAACAGAATATAGGTCAATTATAAAAATAGAGAATAGGAGGGGGCCTAATATGGAGCCTTGAGGGACACCAAGGGCAATTGGGAGGTGGGACGATAGGTTGTTCTCCCACAGGACAGCCTGCTGCCTGTTTATGATTGGAACCATTGAATAGTTTGTGTGTCTAGAGACAGTTTTTTGAGTATATTAATGAGCAAGTGGTGGTTAACCATATCAAAGGCTTTCAAAAGATCAATAAAGAGGGCTGAGGATAAAGTGTCATTGTTGTGATTCTTATTAATACAGTCTGTAAAAGATAAAAGAGCAGAGGTGGTGCTATGAAATGGTCTAAAACCATGTTGGCAGTTGGCTAGTAAATTGTTTTCTATTAGGTGGTTTAACAGCTGCTTATGAATGCAGTTCTCCATGATTTTTGCCAGTGGGGATAATATGGTTATAGGTCTATAATTTGATAATTCGTTGGAGTTACCACCCTTATGCAAGGGGATAATGTGTGATATTTTCAAGAGTAATGGGATAGTTCCCTCAGTAATAGTGCTATTAATCTGGATGGAAATTGGGAAGGCTATGGCTTTTGCAGCTTTTTGTAGGTATTCTGCGGGTAATAGGTCTGCAGAGAGGGTGGTAGGTTTAAGCTTATGTAAAAGGGTGCAGACAAGGGATGCAGGGACAGGTTGAAAGCCTGCAAATTGTGAGCACTCATAGAGTCTCCGTAGTATGTCACTATCCTGCAAGAAGGTATTGAAAACACATGCCTGTTGACATACTAATGGCCATAAACTCCATGCAAATATATATGTAGTATCATTTCCATCAGTTAGATTTATGTACCTGGTAAGTAGCACATCAGTCGCAACATATAATATACATACTCAGGGGTGAAAAAACTGGGCACACAGACCTGGCCACTCAGGTTTACACCTAATGTGCCTCAGATTGCCATGTCTCTACAGTGGCATGGCAGGAATCATATGGCATAGCTGATGCCACAATCACTTGTAAGTGACATACTCATAATCTCAAAGTACTCTTCTCTCAGCATGCCAATATGTGAGTACAATGGCCATTTGTTGATGTACCTTTCCAAGCAGTACTGGTAATTGTACACAACAGCATGGTCTCTCACAAGGACACTTCACGTCTTCAGTATGTGCTCAATGAAGATCATCTGCAATGAGTATCATTGCTGCCTTTGGCATATAGACTACTCAGAGGTGATCTGTGCCTTGCATATGGGGCAATGTGTGACCCTGCTTGATTGCATATATATATATATATATATATATATATATATATATATATATATATATATAGAGGAGGCATAGTAGCTGGATAACACACTGTAAGGACATTAACCTTGTATGTCACATTAGTACTACATGCTTGTGGAAGAGATTTGTCTAGCAGACTTAAATGCACCCTTGGAACAGAACCCTGCCTAATGGCACACAGCTCACCTCAGAGCACCTCAGCACATGCCATCTGTATGATTGGCTGGGTGACCATCATCTCAACACAGGGCATCTGCTTGTGTCCCTCTTGGATTGGGGCAATATGTGCTGATCCTGTAACTACAGGTATAAAGATGCTCATTATTGTGAGGGCTGTATGGCCATTATACTAGTTAAGTTCAAACATCTTATGGTTCCATAACATGATGCAAAATGCTCTAACAGGCTTACGCACAAACATGGCTACATTGAGGCTAGCACCACTTCCAATCACTGTGTAAAGGACATGCCAAGGCACTCACGTAGTGCAAGTTGGCTGTATGTAGAAGAGAACAGTTACTTATGTAATGGTACACAGTACCGATCACAGTACATGATGCATGCAACACACCTCATGTCTGCTAGTTCTATCAGTTTAGGACATATTATGCTTGATGACATCAGCAGGCCTTGTTGAGTGCAGTCCTTTGGATGGGCCACATCACACACTACAAATAAAATACTGCAAATTCCTACCTATTTCTAAGTTATCAAGGTGATCATATTTATGCTATATGGACATACACACACACCAAGTAGCCTGTAGTGAAGAACCCCTACCTATCTAGTTTTACACACTATAGCTCACAGTACTTATTGCACATGCCACAGCTTAAGTCTGACAATACACTCTCACCTGGTAGTCTTAAGGTGGATGACATCATCAGGCCTTGTAGAAGAGGGGAGTTTGGAAGCCAGCATCAAGTTACAGGGCCAAAAATTGCATAACCATTGCAGGTTGATAGTTCATGTCAGGTGGTTTGTAGGGGGATGCGCACACATACACACAAACACACACACACACACACACACACACACACACACACACACACACACACACTCACCAAGTAGTCTGGAGTGATATAAGAATCTCTACTTATTTAGTCTTACATACTATAGCTCACATTATTTATCACACACACCATGGCTTAAGTCTGATGCTATGCTGTCAGCTGGTAGTCTTAAGGTGGATTGCATCATTAGGCCTTGTAGAAGAGGGCAGTTTGAAAGCCAGCAGCAAGTTACATTGCCAAAAAGTGCATAACCATTGCAGATGGATAGCCCATGGGGGCATGTCAGTTGTTTTTCAGGGGGATATACACATGCTCATACACACATATGCACCAAGTGGCTGGGAGTCAGAGCAGAACCCCTACCTATCTAGTCTTATACACTATAGATCACAGTATTTATCACACGTGCCACAGGTAAAGTCTGTTGGATATGTGATTGCAGGCACAGTACTTGTGCATTACACAAACTAGACTTGTGTTGAACAGCATCTGTGGCCTGCAGAGTGATATTGCTTCATACTGTTACCTGCATCTAGTATCCTAGCAGTGAGATAACTATTATCCTAGCTATGTGTGTACAGTTACCAGTATGGCCATATGTCACTGTTTGCATTTAGATAGGTAAACCTGTGGGGAGGAATAATGTGTCCTGTCCATGTGTGTGTTGATAATATTATACATTACACCACCTGCTCACCTGTGTCTGTCTATCTGGTGACATCCAGCAGGCACAGGTGTCTGTAGGTAAGTGGATTATGTACTGTTGCGCCCTTAATTTGGATCCTTTGAGCAACAGTATGGATGTGTGATAGTCAGATGTATTCACCATTATTAGGGTATGTAGGACAATACAGACATCAACACACATATTTATGTACATAACAGGGATGTATATGTAAATATAGCTCTGTGTGTGTGTGTGTGTGTGTGTGTGTGTGTGTGTGTGTGTGTGTGTGTGTGTGTGTGTGTGTGTGTGTGTGTGATATGTATATGTGTTATGTAGATATATGGGGAGAGTCTATGTATCATTTTAATATATATAGCTATATATATATATCGGTATTTATCTATTTGACACTACATAGCAATAGATATACTATGTATGTGAGAGACAGACAGTGACAGATGGATATGTATATGTATATGTCTGTATGTATAGACATATCTATACATAATAGGTCATTTTGATGACGGGGTTACAGAATTACTCTTATTTTAATTAACACTCATTTTAACTAAGTTTATGGGCATGCCCAGTGGGACTGTCAGTACTTATAAAGTGACTCCAGGCCACACCTACCTGTAATCCAGTCTGGGATTTTGTGTATTACAGACAATGACATTTGTCCCTGTTTCTGCAGTACCACACTTCACTCATAATGTCCAGGGCATTCCCTGCTGTCTGCTGTACTTAATATGTGACTGAAGTTCATAATGATAGACCACACAAAGACTGACAGTCTGTGAAAACACCAACATAATAATACCTCACATGCAAAAGATGTGACTACTTCCAGATTAGAACCATCAACACCATCATCCATTCTAACTTCCCTAGTCCACTGAGCCACACAGGCTGCCAGAAAGAGAGGAGTCATTTATTACACATTCAACAGCATAAATATGTACGTTGTTATTCCTGTGTTATGTGTGACATACAATGTGTAATCAAGTTCTATGTTACAGCCCCGAGATTGCCTGGTCTGCTGATATACCACTGCTGACTTACTGTTAAAGCAGTTATATGGGAACACTGCTGTGTTGGGGGTGGGTGTGCAACAGCACATGATTTGCTGAGATAGTCAGTAGTCCAAATATCATGTGACCCCACTGTTTAATATCTCGCCTGACTGATGTAATGAATATTTCAGCCATGAGGCCTAGTGATTATTAGGGAACATATGATATTGGACTGGGTATCTGTAGTCCCATGTGGATGTTACTTCTGTCCACATAGCCCACTACATTTCCTTGCATAAATGCAGCAGATCCATACAAGTAGTGTGTAGGTTAGAGACTTACCCTGCAAATGCAGCAGTTGACAGGACTGTAGTTCAGGGCTGACTATGTGATGCAAGCAGTACACAGAAATACACGGATAGGTACAGGTTGTTTGGGTTGCCTGGCATCATCAGTTTTAATATATGTATTTGAGTAGGAGTCAGGTGTCAGTCCCTGGGGCTCTAGATTGTCAGTGAATGTGCTATGCATTGTCTTTTAGCCAAAGCCAGGGTGTATTGGGCATGCCTATGTCTGACTGCAGGGATATCATCAGGAGGTTCCTCCTCCGAGTTTTCCACTGACTGTGGCTGTGGTGATGTAGGCACTGGTGGGTGTTTCCACAGGTTCATATATTGTAGCATGGTACATACTGTGAACATATGTGCACATGTGGCTGGAGAGTGCTGGAGGGCTCCACCAGATATATTGAAGCACTGAAACCATGACTTCAGAAACCCAAACACATGCTCTATGATGTTTCTAGTTTGTGCGTGTTCCCCATTATGGAGTTCTTCCGTGGGTGTGTATGCATTTCTGATGGGTGTCATCATCCACAGTTCCAATGCATAGTCAGCATCTCCTACTAAATGGCCATGTGGGATGTCCCCCCTAGCAAATATGTGGTACAGCTGTGATATGTGCCAGATATGGGAGTCATGATAACTGCCAGGGCTGCCAGCACACACATTCATGATAATTCACTGGGCATTGCACATGACCTGGAAGTTGATGGAGTGGTACTCCTTGCAGTTGACGTAGATTCTACCTTCCTCACTGGGTGGTGACTCTATGTGTACATGAGTGTAATCTATGGCACCCAGTATCTCTCTTGACTGATGTAATGAATATTTCAGCCATGAGGCCTAGTGATTATTAGGGAACACATGCTATTGGACTGGGTATCTGTAGTCCCATGTGAAATGTTGCATATTGTTGGCTGACTCACAGGTGAGGGGAAAAGAAATGTGCTCACTGGCAAGTGGTAGCATGGCATCCAGGAACTGATGGAGTACCCTGGATTCTGATGCCTGTGAGATTCCCATCATGTCCCCAGTTGTTTTTTGGAAAGTAACTGTAGCTAGTATCCTAAGGGCTACACATACCTTTGTTTCCACTGGGATGGGTTCCCGTCTCTTGGCTCTGGGTCTGAGTTGAAGGTTACAGAGCTCAGTGAGTTCTTGTAGTATGTCCCTGTCCACCCTGTAGCATTCTGCAATCTCCAGCTCATGTAGCTCCTGGAAGGTTACCTGGGCCTGAACACTCTTCATCTTCTCTGCCAAGGTTATTAGCAGCAGTAGCAGCAGCATTGGCTTCAGCATCTAGCACACACAGATGTATTAGCCCTGCAGCAGCCCCTAGCATTCTGACAGATAAAATTCCCAAGTCTGTATTCCAGTGGTACAGAGTATGGGGAAAAATCAGATTGTAGAGAGTATGCATATTTTATAGTGCTCTGCTGTAGGTGCTGTGTGATTGGTTACCTATAATGCATTCCACATGCCTAGTATGTTAGTAACATCATTTAATGGCCCTAGTTTAAGTTAAACAGAGGTCAAAACTAGTTAATATGTCATTGGCTTTTAGATACACTCAGCACTATAGTGCGCCATGCAAATGTGTGCACCATAGGTAAACAAAGCTTAGCACTTAGTGTACACCCCCCAAAACTTCCTTGCTCAGCATAGTGGTGCGCCGCACAAACATGTGGAAACACGTGCCCTTAACTAAACAAAGCTTAGAAGTTAGTGCATGCACCCCCCCCCCCCCGGAAGGGACATGCTCAGCACGGTGGTGCACTGCACAAACAGGAGCAGCTAAGCTGAAATAAGTTTAGAAGTCATTGGACACATGCTCCTCTGATGTCAGCTACCTCATGTGTAAACACCAACATAGTTCTCTGCCTACATGAACGGGACATGTGGACATGATTACCTCTTTATGCTATTCAGTAACTCCACCTCATTTGCATAGGGATCTGTGCTCACAGCCTGGAAACTACACACTTCATAGCCCTACCACATTAGCAACAGCACCAATGCACCACTGAAGATACTCCATGCAAGGTCCTGTAATACATTTCTGTTACATAATATTATTTTTTTGTTTGTTTTTTATGAAGCATGTTTGCACACTGCTATGTACCATACAAACATACCCAGATTATTAAAAAAATAATTTAATTTAACTTATTTCCTTTAATTTTTCAGACACACAGGAGGATAGTTTCACTCATATCTGTATGTGCTATGCCATTTCTGTCCATCTAGCCACATTTGTACAGCCCCTTTTATCTGTCTACATTCCTGTACATGGAATTTTTCCATGTACACTATAGACACTGACACAGGGTCTGCAGGGTTGCCTATCTGCTTGCCGGATCACTCTACCTGACTCATTTGAATGAGATTTACCTGCTTATAAGGTGATTTGCATGCCACGGAACTTCCCGTGTTGGTGGTGGTCAGCAAAGTTTACTGAATCTAAAACCTGCATACTTTCATTTAAGCAGAGCAGCATGATGCCTGCACGGTAAAAAACACTGTGTAGCCTGTATTAAATTCCCCTTACATTTTGGAGAAATATTTGTGAAGACCCTGTGGAACATAACAAAAGTGCTGAATGGACAGAAAAACTAAAATAAACAGTAAAGAGTTCAAATGTAGATGATATGAAATGGGATGAAGTAATGGCCAGAGAAATTGAAACAAAATTAAGAAAAGCTCCTAAATGGAAAACACTGGAACCAGACACAGTACCTAATTTTTAGCTAAAAGTATTAACATATTTTCACAACGATTTTGCCTTGGGTAAGTATTACTTACTTGTGCATCCCTAGTGGACACCAACCTGGTTAACAACATGAAAAATGAGACTTCTCCTTAAAAACAAACCTGCAAGCCATTCTAAAAACTATAGACCAATAATTTGTCTTCCAAAGATATAAAAACTATATACTGGAACTGATGCAGACAAAGTTTATAGTCATTTAGAAAAAAGTCAATTTTGGCAATAGAACAAAAGGGTAATACAAGAAAGTCATATGGAACAAAGGATCATGTGTTACTAAATAAAACCATAAACAGAATAGTAAAAGGGGGAAGAATCTAAGTATGACATGGATAGGTTACAAAAAAATCATATGACATCGTCCTACATTTATGGATAAAGGAATATTTAAAGATGTGTAAGATACACCCTACATTCATCAATTACATTACTGTGACTGAAACTGGGAAACCACTTTGAGCTAAGACATGACAAAGGGCAAATTATTATCGCGGGATAAAAATTCAAAGGGGGGGTATTTCAGGGTGATTCTGTATCCCTGCTGCTGTTTTGTCTTGCCCTTAACTTAACACATTGGACTGTGATTCCAATTTGGCTCCCAGAAAACAACCTTGTTTAAAAACAGCTCATTTAAATTTTTATTCAGCTTAAAACTGAATAGTTCATTAGATGAGGGGTTGAAAGCAAAAGTGCAAGTGGTTAAAACGTTCTCTTGTGCTATAAGAAAGTCATTTGGCCTTGAAAAATGTGCAAAAGTGATATTTAAAGCAGGAAAGCTGCAGCACTAAGAAAATATCAACCTGGGACAGAAATGTGATATAAAGGAAGTTGAGCAGGAGGGAGTGTATAAATATTTGGGAATACATGAATCATTGTTAATAAAGCATGAACAAATGTAAATTAAACTCAGTAAGGAATACTTCAGAAGGCTAAAACTAATATTGAAAACTGCCTTGACATCTACAAATAAAGTCTAAGCTATAAACCAATTTGGTCTTCCTGTTCTAACTTGCAGTTTTGGGGTGATTGACTGGCCCCAAAAGGTATTAAATCAGTGGAACAGGAAAATAAAAAAAATGTTTCATGCTTATCAAATGATAGAAAAATGAGTTCATACCAAGATCATATATTCCTCGTTCTAAATGGTGGATTGGTCTCCTCAAATTTAATTACATGTGTAGATCTGCAGTTGTGGGACTGCATACATATCTGCTGACCTTGTCGGATCCGAACATAATGAAAGCTTTATAACACAGGAGAAGAAATCTAAGATGACTTCCTTGCTTAGTTTAGCAGGAGCATGTTGGTGTCACCTGGGAATGAGAATCAAACCAAAAGAAGCCAAAAAAAAAAAAAAAAAGACACCACCTGAAAAAAAGAAAGAATATAAGGAGAAAATATCAGATGAGAAGGATAGATATGTGGAAAAGCATAAATATCGTGACAAGTACAGAGATCTCCTGGAACATCCTCATGTTGGTCAGGATTTGACAGAGGAATGGTCACGGAGAGGTGAACTGAAGCCAGAGGATGAAGCATTAAAAATGGTAGCCCAGAATAGTGGATTATGTACACATTGCATTACAAAGTCCATTGAATGCGGGAGAGACAGATAAATGCAGGTTCTGTAAAAAAGACCTGTAAACAGTCACACAACTTGTTGCTGGGTGTTATATACTCATGAAAGAGCAGAGAGCTTGTATACTGAAAGGCACAATAACGTGGAAAGACTGTTGCATTGGAGGTTGTGCAAACACTACAATATCAAAGTAGTTGAGAAGCATTGGAAACTTGACTCATAAAGCATTATAGATAATGATGAAGTTTATATCACGTGGGATCACCCATTATCTGAAATTCAAAATACAGATGCAAGAAAAACAGATACAGTAGTACAGGAAAAAAGAAAAAAAGTAGCACTGAACATTGAAACTGTGACACTCAGTGATTACTTAGTCTTACGTACAGAGAGATACATAGCCATAAAATACCAGGATTTGCAGGCAGAGGCAAAAGCAATGAGGAAGAAAGATACTCAGATAGCTCCAATAACTGTAGGTGGAACAGGTCTAATAAAAAATAATTTATGGTCATATTTTGATATGTTACTGATACATGTAACTCTGCATGAATTACAGGCGTCAGTTCTGTGCACATTGTTAGTGCTGTGAAGAGCACTTTTGGCTAACATCAAAGATTGAAACAATACTAATTTCATGAACTTTAATCATACCCTGCCTTAAGAAAAGAGTCCATTCCCATGATGGTATTAAAAACCCAAATATTTGGAGATATTATTCTTTGACATCCGAGTTTATTATTGGGGCTCTATCAATGCAGTATCTTTGACCTTGGAGAGTGCATTTAGGACCCAGTACCTAGTGATAGTTGGAGGAGTTATGATTGAGAGTATTTCCTAAGGGGTGTCTGGGAGAGGGAAGGGAGTAAAATTAGAGTTAAATTATCCAGCCAGTAGATTTGCTATATCTTCTAGCTCAAATGAGGTGGCTGCATTTACATATAGTTTGGCAAATTGTTGTGTATTGCCTCTGAAGTTTTGGACATAGCTGAAGAATGCCTTCTAATTATCTTTCGCCTGAGAAGCTATATTTATTTCAAAATTAACTTTGGTAGACTTGCTAAGCCTTCTGAGTTACTTGTTTAAATTGATGAGGGAGATTTTACTTTGTTGGGCATTGCAGTTCCTAATTTTGCCATGTTTTCCTCTTTTTTGTTATACAACCCATTGATTTTGGAATTCTACAAGGGTGGCTTTTTTTTTTTTGTTCCGCGCTTATTCCAAGTAGGTACAGCCTTTTTGTGCATCAATTAACATGACATTAAGATGGCTCTTCTCAATGCAAGAAGTGTCAACTCAAATTGCCCAGTCTTGATGCTTTCCTGCATTTGGGACATATTCATATTTCTGTAATTACTGAGACTTGGTTTAAGTGTAAAAAGAGCAATTCCTCCAAACCTGGATTTTGTGCCTACCATACCTTCAGAGTTGATGGCAACCATTGTGAATTTCTATATTTGTAAAAAAACACATCACCTCCAGGCTGATTCCCAGAGATCCACAAAGTGAACTCATAAAGCTGTAGCTCATCTTAAACTGGACAAACTTTCAGTTCATAGTTTGTAAGTACACCCTCTGTGCCCTCTGCCAAACATGCAAGATTCCTAAATGCAACCAGTCATTGTCCTTTAACAATGTTTCACAAACAATAACATCAACCTTGTAAGAACGTAACAAACTTTCCAATAAAATACTTCATTACTAATGCTCCAGTCATTAGCATTCATCAGCGATACTTCAAATGTTGCTATTTATGAACTGTTAAATTTTTGACCTGGAAAAAATCCTGTGTTGTGTTTGTCAAATATTGCAATATATCTGCTGCACAAATTCTCTTCCCTGGTCTTGACTAGTGCACACTATCCTGTCTAAACATGTGTGCTGCAAATTAAGCTTGGATGCTCTATACATTTCCATTTTTTTAAACTGGTTATTTTTGCCATATAAGTATTTACCCCCAAAATATTTTAATTCATGGTGACCTGACCCTCTTTTCCTTATGTGATCTGTGGAAAAATGTGTCCTAATACCTATACAAGATCTGCTAGCTAAGAGGGCTGTAAGTTCTCTATTAACAGTCAGAGATCCCTTGCAGGTGAGATAATCTGTATCAACATGAATAAATAAGATCCATACTTCTAAGGCTTTCTCACATTCTGCATTTTTGCTCCTAGGAAGCATAATACTAATCAATGCTCATTATCTTCTTTCTGCAAATGTAAGTATCAGTTCCTCTAAAAAATTAATTTCCTACTAAACATATATCACTTCTGACCAGATTTGAAGAATCTCCAACTTCTAATTCAATAGTATTTATTCTATCAATTGTTACAAAAGAATGACCTTCATCAAAATTAGTCTTATTAACCCCACGTTTTTCATTACTTACATTTGCAAGCATACAATTCCCATCCAGCTGGCTTTGAGCACCCACAGCTTGATCCATGTTGGCAATGTCTGTCTTTCTCCTCCTTTTTCTTAAAGTAGTGTTCTTCAATCCTTCCAAGTTCAATTTAGATTTCTTCCTTTTCACCTACCCCTTACTTCTTTTTTATACTTTTTCTTTGGGAAATAATAATCTTTTTCTGTAGACTGAAGGTTTTCTGACAAAACAATGTTATCATTCCATGTAATCTGTGCATTACCTAACAAAGCAGTGTCATTTTGAATATTTATTTCCTTTGTTTAGAGGCGTCAGTTTCTTTTTCTTCCTTATTTGTTGTGAAAAGTCTTCCTTTCTTTTTAATTTTCTTCTATATTCTCTAAATCCTCAGACTACTTACATTCTGAATTCCAAAGTTGTGATTGGTAGTATCATGTTTAATAGGGGTTCAGTGATCTGTACTGACACTAGACACTTCCTTTCCTAAATGTTCTAATTGTACTTTGCCTAAAATTATTTATCTCATCAGTCCAGTCATTCATTTTTGTAACAACAGTCCTCCAAGCTGAGCCATTTGCACAAGTGCAATCATCACCAGCAGGTCTAGATTTACTACTGATAATGGTAAGCAAATCATCCAACTTTTAACATGAGGAACATGTGGAACACAGATCACCAGTATTATCAGGTGTTACCTTTAAATATACATTGCATTCACTACACTGTACAAGATATGTGTGCTTTAGCAAATCATTAACAGCATATTCATTTAATTAATTAATTTGCAAATGAATAATGAATTCTAGAAGAAAAGTATAATCAAAATGAATTACCACAGAATTCAAGGAGATTTTAAGTCAGCTTCTATGACATAAACATTATAAATCCAAATATTAAATTAACTACAATGAAGTCATCACATGCCAGTTGTGCCAGTCACACAAAAACTGAATTAAATAAGCATTGCACAGTAGCTTCTGCTCACTTTTGCTCACACTCACTATTCGTTACAGCAGTAAAGCTAAAAAAAAAAATCACAAACCAGAAAAAGGTTTGTTTCAGATAATCTTTGGATTATCCTCCCTACAGTCTGTGTGAATTTATAGCTGGCTAGACCCCTTGGAATGGCTAGAGATTGCCTGTCTAAAATCTATCCCCTTCGAACAACAAAAGGTGAAAATTAGAAGCAAAACAACAAAATATATACATCAGAATAATCTTCCTGTTTACAAGCTATCCCTTTCTTCCTACAAACAGTGAAAAACAGAGGTAAAAATAAACAATCAAAATTTCTCTTCTCTTACCATGTAATTGCACAATCAGTCACAAACCAACAGAGGATTGTTTCAGATAAGCCTTCATGTTCATTATATACTCTATTATTATTTTATTCTAGAGCTTGTTGGATGAAAGGGGCAACCATTCTAGGCACAAAGTATTAGGAGGCATAATAAGCAGATGTTGACTTCTCTGCCTCAAACAAATCACAGACATCAAATAACTTAAAACCTTCCTTCTCAGCTTGCTTATCAGTTCTTCTGTACTAATAATGCTTAGCTTTAAAATTCCAGGTCATAGTAATTTCATGGTGGGCAAATATTAGATGCTTATATTATTATGACCCCAGGAGGTAAATGCTACTTAGAGAACTATGATGCAGAATTCAGAACAAATTTATGTTTTTGGTGAATGGGATTTAAAAAGTAAAATATTACACAGAGCCATATTTGCCTGAAAATCAAAGACGTGGTAATAATAATTGGAAGATGGAAACATTGGTTAGACAAATTTGTTACAGATGTGGAGGTTATCTGCTGCAGTCAGGTGTATACAAGAATGAAAGGTAAGTGTCCATGAAAATATTCAGTACTTCACTATATGAGTATAAAAGGCATAATAGGGAATATTAGTTAAATGATGCTGCGGGGTTAATTTCTAATGTTACCAAGTAAGAATTTGAATTAAATTCTGCACAGTAGTGGGTGCTGACAATTCTTAAAAATAAAGACAGGTGTTATGGGTGACAATAAAGAAAAACAATCACTTCTCAGACTGAAAATGGCAAATGTGGTTCAAATCGGCTTATAAAGCTTACAAATTGAATATTTGTCAAATAAATGTTCTTGGAAAGTCTTATTTGTCACTTCAAGTTATTGAAAAATTATAAAACATGCATGAAATGGAATGCCTTTTCATGTTAGACAATACTGGAAATAGGAATTAGTGAGCTGCAGCAGCATTTAATACGTACTTCTGAACTTTGGAACAGCATCGATGTTAGACAAGCTGAGTACAGTTTGTAGCAGGAAGCTTTGCTTAAGTGATGTTTAAGCATGACAGGAGTTCTACAAATCATGGACAAGGAGCTATATGCAATGTGAAACCTGTTGTTCAGTCATCCATGCACAGTCAAGATTTATCACTGTATTGCAAATCTAAGCTATCAGCTAAGACAGCTGAGTATCTGAAAAATGTTATATGTATGCATGTTGCCAAGGAAATAGCTAAAATCATTTGATGTATATCTAAAATGAAATATTCAGGTCTTTCTCTATAACTGCATGTTGTACAGAATTTGAATTAGTAAGGTGCATCTGTGCGCATACTGTTACCGTGAGATCAATGACCACAAATGCTAGAGGCAGAGAAAATAAAGAAATGAACAGGTAGCAGAAAAAAAAAATTTATGAAAATGTATATCAAGTAAGTAAATTAGGTTTAATAGAATAGATTGTAGTACTATCAAATTCTTTGTATATTATCAAGAGGGTAACTATTACTGCATTTGCTTATTTTGCCACTTTTCTTCTTATCCACATGCCTGTCTGCCCCTTGTGACTCATCTGTGTTTTCGATAAATGCAGTATTATTGACAAGTACTCTAGCTACTCTTTTTTAGGCTTCCTATTCCTGCTTGTGCCTATCACTTCTACCCCTTTCTCAGCAGTAATCTATTTTGCATTTTCTTTGCATCAGGGCTTGCAGACTGTTTTATTTGTTTTTTTTTTCTGCTTGTACACCTATTAATTCTGTACTGCATATTGAGATTTTAATGTATCTGTAGTTACTCCTGTATTTTATGTTATTTTACTGAAGTTTTCTGTACTTCGTTACCTCTGAATAATATTTTTTTCTGTATGGAGAATTTCTCGCTGGGCCTATGCTGAAAAAGGGCACATGCTCAGTCGGACATACCCAGTTAACAAATGGCAAAATAAAAATAAATAAATAAAAATGTTCTGCTTTATTGCCCTTGTTTGTTGATGATGAGATCCTCCAAGCTAATCAGCCTATTGTTTCCAGTTAACCAGGATTAAATCATCATTTCAACACCCATCAAGGATGCTTCAAACTTTTTCTGCTATAAGTCCTACATTCCCTGCATGCACCCAGTGACATTCCGGTGAGGGAATATTCAATGGAATGGTTACAAAGGGCTTTTCCTCACTCGTGCAACGGGTATTTTCTTCAAGCCTCCCCACCACTCTCATTACTCTGAAGCACTTGGAGGAAATTTCTCCATTCTTCATTGGGGAAAGTGCACCACTTTGTATGTCCCCAAATGTGCACAAGCCTTTAACCAGATATCTCAGATATGCACAGATAAAGTAGCTATAATTCCTGGGGCTGACTGTAAAGGAAAGTGGCTAGCTATCTGCTGTTGCTTGCACATTATTCTGGCTTGACATGACTAATGAGAAATGTTTTGAAGCAACCTGGAATACTTTAATGTGTGTCAGCTTTTGTGTGGAACAAGGGATATACTAAATTACACAGACATCCTTTTCTGTTATAGACGTGTGTCTGAATTGTACAAAGAAGTGATTATAACTGTCTTGTGTGGCTGTCTGGATGAAAGGAACTGGCCTTCTTGTGAATTGGTCAGTGTAAATCATTTTTCAAGTAAAACAAATTAATAAAAATGCTTTGCAGAATATCAAGACCTTTGGAGCTTCTGAAAGCATCATGCCCCTCCCACAACACTACACATGGATTGTGACACAGGCTTAGTAGTGGTCTCTGTCCTGAACCCCAAGTAATCTAAAACCAAGCCCTTCCATTATTGGGGAAGGCTGGGGACAATGCCTTTATTTGTTTAATTTCCATCCCAAACCTCAGAGCTGTCCACAGGTTACTATAGCTTGTGTTGGGCTGTGGACAGTGTGGTCATTACTTTTTTAACTTTCTGCACAAAGTTCAGAGGTGTGCATAGTGGGTGGCTTTAGCCTGTATAGGAGCGGTATGCTGTCTAAGAGTAAAAAGTTGGAAAGATTATTATGATTTTTTTTTATTACTTTCATCATAAACATCAGATGCATATACAAGTGGCTGTCTTTTCTGGGATGTAAGGAGGCATGTTGTTTGCATGTCTGGGTATATGCTTACTTTTCTTGTTTCATCCCCATCTGAGAGAGAGGTTCACAGACTGTGGCTGTCTTTTGGGAGTAGGGGGCAAGGAGGTATGCTGTGTGTCTATGTATGACAGCAGCAACTTGAGATATATATGCCCATGGTCATGTGCACCATCATTTTCATCCCAGTCTAACACTACAGGGGATGCATGGAAGGTAATGTTTTCAGGGTAGTGGCAGAGAGGCAGGTACTATTCTCAAATATATCCTTGCAAACATTTGTCTTCTCAGTTTATTGTGAACTGCTCTTTTGTCAGTTTTGAGCACCAAGGATTGAGTGCAGCTTATTTCTTCATATAAGACTGAAGTTTTCGCCTTGAAAATGTTGTCAGTGTCATCATTAGATCATAAAGGTGAAAAAATCCTATAAAATGCAATTCAGGGCATCCAGAATTTTCATGGCTTGTGGTCACCTAGTGGTCTCCAGATTCCAGACGTAATGCAGTTATTTCCTACAAATGGAGTTTTGCTTTTTTAAGACCTGTTGAAAATGGGTCTATATTATGTTGCCAAAAGCTGTTTACAGCGAATACGGCAACATCGACCCATAAACAGTGAAAACCCACTAATGCAAATGGCCAGGTCAGTGATTTTTTTTCCTAGGGAAAAAAAATCAGCAGACCAGCCAAACATGGCACACCACCCACACCTCCCCAACTAAATATACCAACTCCAAGATCACACTACAGTGGAGTAAAGGGCAATTTGACAGCGATGGCCAAGCGATTTATTTCCCTAGGAAAAAATCACTAACCTGGCCATTCGTGGGAGTGGGTTTTCGCTGTTTACAGTTTGATGTTGCCATATTCGCTGTAAACAGATTTCGGCAACATAATATAGACCCGTTGAAATTATGTAGAAAAAAGCAAAGTCTGAGAATAACACTGCAGTTCTTTAATCATGTTTTTGTTCAGGCAATTATTTAATAAAAAGGTTTAAAAAAGGTCATAAATGCAGCTCTAGCATCTAGAACTCTTCATGGTTTCTGGGGGATGTGTAATCTTGCCTAGTTAGGGTAAGTTGAAAGGATGCAGGAAAAGGCATAGTTGAAGAGTGACAGTGAATTTCTTTCCTTAATCGGGATTATTGCTCAGGGCATCATTGGATGAAAATGTTGTTTAAAAGAACTTTGAAATGCATCTCAGAGCATCTAGAACTCTCGTGGCTTGTAATGGCCTAGTGGCCCTCAGATCCCAGGCTTACAACAGTTATTTCCTCCAAGTGTAGTCTTAGTCAATTAAGGGCTGTTAAAAGAATGTCAGAAAAAGTAAAGTTCAAGAATAACACTGAACAGCTCTCCTTAATCAAGATTTATGCTCAGGCCATCATTTGATCAATGGATGGAAAAAGGCCTAAAATGCTCCTCCAGCATTTACAGCTTCCATAGGTGATGGTGGCCTGGAGGGCCCCAGACCCCATCTTAAAAATGTTGTTTCTTTCACATTTATTATAGTGCAGTCTTGCTCAGTTAAGACACATTGAAAGGATGCAGGAAAAATCAAAGTTGAAGAATAAGGCTGAATTTCTTTCCTTAATCAGGATTTTTGCAGGGCACCACTGGATGAAACAGGTTGTTAAAAAAACTCCACACCCCCGGGTAAATGCACTTATTTCCACCACAGTTATCAGAGTGCAGTCATGCCTGGTTAGAATGTGTTGAATGAATGAATGAATGCAGGAAAAAATGAAGAGTAAGTCAAACTGTGAAAAAAGGAAGAAAAAAGTAACTGGAATGGTGTGGATAGGCCATAATGCAGGAACCTGGGAGGCACTAGATGATATGCTTGGGGGCGAGTAATGGGTGGGAGCCTGAGAGGCACTAGATGATATGTGTGGTGGGGGACACAGGGCAGTTGGGGAATGCAATCACACATCTGGATCTGAAGTGCCAACCTATGAATAATCGTGTCAGTGACTGTGCTACAGACTAGACACATCTGAGTCTGAGATGCCAACCCATGAGTAATTGTGTTAGTGACAGTGCTACAGACTAGACACATCTGAGTCTGAGATACCAATCCATGAGTAATTGTGTTAGTGACAGTACTACAGACTAGACACATCTGAGTCTGAGATACCAATCCATGAGTAATTGTGTTAGTGACAGTGCTACAGACTAGACACATCTAAGTCTGAGATACCAATCCATGAGTAATTGTGCTAGTGATAGTGCTACAGACTAGACACATCTGAGTCTAAGATACCAATCCATGAGTAATTGTGTTAGTGACAGTGCTACAGACTAGACACATCTGAGTCTGAGATACCAATCCATGAGTAATTGTGTTAGTGACAGTGCTACAGACTAGACACATCTAAGTCTGAGATACCAATCCATGAGTAATTGTGCTAGTGATAGTGCTACAGACTAGACACATCTGAGTCTAAGATACCAATCCATGAGTAATTGTGTTAGTGACAGTGCTACAGACTAGACACATCTAAGTCTGAGATACCAATCCATGAGTAATTGTGTTAGTGACAGTGCTACAGACTAGACACATCTAAGTCTGAGATACCAATCCATGAGTAATTGTGCTAGTGATAGTGCTACAGACTAGACACATCTAAGTCTGAGATACCAATCCATGAGTAATTGTGTTAGTGACAGTGCTACAGACTAGACACATCTAAGTCTGAGATACCAACCCATGAGTAATTGTGTTAGTGACAGTGCTACAGACTAGACACATCTAAGTCTGAGATACCAATCCATGAGTAATTGTGTTAGTGACAGTGCTACAGACTAGACACATCTGAGTCTGAGATACCAATCCATGAGTAATTGTGCTAGTGATAGTGCTACAGACTAGACACATCTGAGTCTAAGATACCAATCCATGAGTAATTGTGTTAGTGACAGTGCTACAGACTAGACACATCTAAGTCTGAGATACCAATCCATGAGTAATTGTGCTAGTGATAGTGCTACAGACTAGACACATCTAAGTCTGAGATACCAATCCATGAGTAATTGTGTTAGTGACAGTGCTACAGACTAGACACATCTAAGTCTGAGATACCAACCCATGAGTAATTGTGTTAGTGACAGTGCTACAGACTAAACACATCTAAGTCTGAGATACCAATCCATGAGTAATTGTGTTAGTGACAGTGCTACAGACTAGACACATCTAAGTCTGAGATACCAACCCATGAGTAATTGTGTTAGTGACAGTGCTACAGACTAGACACATCTGGATCTTACATTACCAATCCATTCTGTCATAATAGGTTCATAGGTAAATATGTGGTTATTAGGCTTTCAGCCCAAGAGTCATTTTAAACCAAGCCACGTTTACCCCAAATTTACCAAAATATTGCTGACATTTGTTAATTCATTCACTCCAATGGATCTCAGGAAGTGTGCATTGTAACATCCAATGGGTGGAGCCTAAGCCGTTTGTTAGAATCAAATTGTGTTCTCCCATTTCAAACAAATGTCCATATTAATGGAACCATGAGATTATGAAAGAAGTAGAAATGGACAACTCTTCAGCACAAACTACTTTTATAGTGGCAGTATTCTTTAGGTTCTAGGTCTGAAACCAAATTTTATACGTCACAGTAAATACATTTGTAATATTTTGTAAACAACTTACAATATCTGAGCAACCACTCAGGTTACGCACATGTCAGCAGTATTTTATTCATCTAGCTGAGAGCTTTCATTTGAGGCTAAGGAGTTCTGTCTGTGTTACCTGATTGTGGAGATATTTAGCAAAATGTGAAAATTATAGCTATATAGATTAGTATCATAAGATAAAAGTTATATATTTACCTGCACTAGACACAGGTCAAATATTAATGCAGATGAGTTTGTTATTGTGTAAGCTTTAAGATGAAATCTTTTATAACCTTGTACATAGCATGATTTTGGAATTATTAATGCAAATATGAACAAGCAATATTTGATGCCTAGAGGGGTCAATAGGAGTTAACTGCAGATGCACCTGGAGGCGTCACTCGGATGTAATGAGTTTAATACCCCAAAGAATTTTATGGTTATGATATAGGCTTGTACACATCAAGTGTTCACATGCCTGCCCAATAGGGAGATAGGTGCCAAACGAGGGTTCAATTTGTAATTTCCCATCCAGTGGTCCAAGTTTGTTTTAATAAGGTTAGGTATGAGCTTTGCTTCACATGGATGGGAAGCCTGTTTCAGGGATGGGGTAATCTTTGAAACACACACTTGTCCATCTACATCCTGTTTATGTCACAGGTGAGGTGTAGGTCCTTAAATGGATATTCCTGATGTTATTTATTCTGCAGATGTGCAACAAATCAATCAGTGTAGCATCAGAGAATGGCTTGTAGGATGGGCATAGATCACCACACAGCAGTTTTAAGGAGACAGAGTACAGGTACAGGGCTTTTAAGAAGGCCCACAAGGACTTGTTGTTCACTCCCTAGATTCTTTTTGTGAAGAACTTCTGTGGTCTCTGAAGCTGTTCTTAGTGCATGGTCAAATACATGCCAAAGGATACATGCCTAATTTTGTAAGTTTATCAACAATGCCCAAGTGGGGTATTGTGTTGAATGCCTTCACCAGGTTGGGGTAGGCAGTTTGCACTGTTTTGCCCTCATCCATAGTTTTAGTGACCATCTTTAAGAAATCTACCATTTTAAGTGGAATTGACCTGCCTTTACGAAAACTGAACTATGTAGGGTCCAGTGTCTGTAGGTTTACTATGTTATTGTTTATCAGATCCAAGATAATTATTTCCATAGATAATAATAATAATAATAATAATAATAATAATAATAACATGTTGAAGCAATCAAGCATCTAGGTCGTCTACAAATCTTATACTTTTGTAACTTTTCTACTTTCACTGGTAGCTGGGACATTACCCATAGCACTTCTGGGTCTTCTTCCAGAAAACCTTCTTTGCACACATTTAGATGTGCTCTACATATTGTATCAGCAATATGCATTAACTTTCTTAGGTTTGGACTATAGCTGAAGCCAAATTTTTGCAAAGACATGATTCTCTACACATGCTGGAGTTGCATGTAAGGATTTTCTAAAGTTGATTTGAAATTTTTAGAAGTACAAAGGTTATTACTAGGAAGATGGTCTGAACCACCAAATATACCAAACATTATTGTGTCAATAGTGAGACACACTGATGTCCCTCTCAAAAGGCTAAACAAGGAGAAGGTCATGGTCAGCTGTCTGTCAGGTGTCAGAATCTACTATATCACGCATGCACTTAGGTCCTCCACAACAGGTACAAATATGACTCTGTCATTGTCCATGTTGGTGTGAATGACTTGAGACATAGCTCCCTGGACTATATGAAGAGAGACATGATTGAGGTCTCAGTATGTGTCCCAGGTGGGTATAACCCTAGCCCTAAGCAGCATCCTACCATCACCAAGAATGATACCACAATACAAACAAAAAATAACTGACTTCAACAATTGGCTTAGTTTCTGATGTCTTTCCAAGAGGATCCAGTATCTGTCTGCCTGGGATGACATGGTTGACAGGCCTCGATGCTTTGCCAGAGAGACCTCCACCTGTCACCCCTGGGGTTCCGGATCTTGGCCAAGGCTCTTGCCTCCCCCATTGTGCCTTTTTTAGACTATGTTCCAAAGACAAATCTTCTAACATAAAAGATCTGTCAAAAAGCAATTTGAAGGTCATGCTGCTTAATGCTAGGAGCCTTAACCTGATAATGCACTCAGTGGAGGCTCTCCTCACACTGTAACACGCTGAGTGTGTGGTCACGGGAACTTGTTTCAGGGCTGTGGAGAGCATGCCTGCCTTACCAGACTATACCTCATTCCACACTTTCTGACCCAAAAACGAGGTCAGAAAGACTAAGGGTGGTGGAGTCTCTGTCTTCATTAAGGACAGGCACACCTCCAGATTGGTTTGCTCGCATGACGCATTGGAATAACTCCAGGTGGAACTGATAGTTGGCAAGACACCCATCCAAGTTATAGCCAGCTATAGACCCCCCCCCTCCATGACTCAGGACACCCACTCCTCCAACCTGGACCTACTTGACTCCATCAAGGCACCCCCTAACACCCTGATCCTTGGTGATTTCAACTACCACACCATAGATTGGGTGAACTATTCCGGCACTAGTGCACTCACCCAATGATTCATTGACTTCATCATTTCTAATGTACTAGACCAGCTCGTGTCATACCCCACAAGGGGAGATAACATTCTGGACTTAGTTCTCACCAATATGGGGGACTGCTGCACCACTCCCATAGTATGTTCTTCCCTGGTGAGATCAGATCATCGGTCTGTGTCATTGGAAGTTTCTATCCCACCTAAACCCTCACCAGCCATAACCAGGTAAAATAATTTTTCAAAAGCTGACTACAACCTCCTAAGGGAGGGTATCAGTAGCTTCACACCACCACCACCCTCAGAGGATACAGACAACTATGCTGAACAGTACACCAATGCAGTATACAAGCACCTGTACAACTGCATGGGCTCAGCTATACCCAACAGAACTAAAACCTGACCCTCAAGGAAACACAAGCCTGTCTGGTGGACATCCTCTATAAACAAGCTATACAACAAAAGGAATAAACTGTTGTCCAAGGATAAAAAGGAATAAATTCCAAATTGGAAAAACTCCCTCCTCAGCCTCAACAAGCAAATTAGATCACTAGTGAAAAACTTCCAAAGCCAAATATGAGTTGAAACTAGCCTCCAATACAAAGGGAAACCACGAGTCCTTCTTCAGTTACGTCAGGAACCTCCATGGCAAAGCCCAGATTTATTCTGAATTAGTACTTAATGGTACCACTTACACTGATCCTGTTGACTTAGCCAACCTGCTAGCTGATAGGTTCAATGCAAACTTCACCCTGCACCCCCCCAAAGGCCCATTCGACATCCACAGTACTTGTCCCACACCTCACATCTCTGTAGACCAAGTGTTAAATGCCCTATCCAAGGCAAATAACACAGCTGCCACGGGACCTGATAGTATTCCAGGCTGTATTCTGCACCATCTCCAGCAATAAATAACTTTGCCATTGAGCACCCTATTCAACCACAGCCTAATTACAGGCTTCATTCCAGCAGAGTGGAGAACTACCATTGTCATCCCCTTGCACAAATGTGATGCCACTACTGACCCAAAAAACTATCACCCCATTAGCTTGACAAGTCTGATCTGTAAAGCCATGGAGTGTATTATTATTATGGATCTCATAGACAAGGACATAGGCAATCTCCTAGCACTGACCCCACCCAATTCAGATTCACCAGGGGCAGATCTTGCCTATTGAATCTGGTTGACTTCTTTGAGACTGTCACCAAGGCCCTGGATGAAGGAAAGTCAGTACATACAGCTTACCTTGACTCGGCCAAGGGCTTTGACACAATCTCCCACTCAGGCATCATCAAAAAGCTAACACAACTTGGCATAAATCCCTATCTCATCAGGTGGGTGGCCAACTGGCTCATCGATAGGATCCACAAGGTCAAAATAGGTGCCACCACCTCCGACAGCAGACCTGTCATTAGTGGTGTTCCCCAGGGACCCCTACTGTTTGGCATCTACTTCTCAGAGGTTCAGGCAAAGACAAAGGGTCTGTGGCTGACCAGGTTTGTGGATGACTGTAAGTCGGGTGCTGTCATTGACTCCCCAAATGATGTTAGCATACTACAAGAGGGTCTAACAGCTATAAATAACTGGTTTCAAAGTCATGGCCTTAAGTTAAATGTAAAAAAATGTATTATCATACCATTCGACAAAAACATGGCCCCTACTGATTATCACATTAACGGCAACCCCCTAAGCACACAACCTGTGGTGAGAGACCTGAGTACTCAGATTGACAACAATCTCACATTCAACATCATGCAGTGGCAGTGGTCAGAAAAGCTTTTTACTTGGTTCATGTCATAAGTAAGTGGATTGCATCCCTCATTAGGCCTGTAATTGAGTATAATGCCCCATTTGGTAAGTACCTCTCCAAACACCTGCACCAAATGGAAAGGCCACAAAAATACCTCACAAAGACAATCCATGGCCACCAGCATATGTCCTATGCCGACAGGCTCAAATCACTATTACTCTACTCGATATTATACATATTGTTCATAGGTGATCTGTGCCTTGCCTACAAAGCAATATCTGACCCTGCCCTTCCAGAGATGCTCCATATCCATAAGTCTAACTCCTTGCACATTACCCACTTGATAGGCCCAAATCTAATATGTGACATCAACAAAATCTGCTGGAGAGACATGTTTGTCTCCCAGAGGCTGCCCCATCTCTGGAACAGACTTCCCATACATGTCAAACAGAGTACTTTGCTGTCCCTCTTCAAGCACAACCTTGATGAGTGGACAGGGAACCACAAATTTGTCCCAGGGGTTCCACCTTTGTCCCTTATTGACAGGGGTGACAGGGGATGACTGAGGGTTCATTTTTGGGATAAACTCTTGGCTAGACTTGTAAGGGCCCCAGGGCCATTAGCCTAGTAATCTCCTATGATCCCATGATCCTATGAACGTAACCTGGCCACGCTTATTAGGAAGTATAGCAAGTGACTTTGCTATCTCATAGGTGAATATTAGGTTAGCTGCCTTGAATGACTATTTTAAGCCTAGCCAATAACCTGTGGTCAGACTAAAACCTTGAACCTTGTGTCTATGAGGTAAAGACATTAACTATTATGCAAAACACACCTGCTTTCTTGATAAGGGCAATACTAGGGACTAAATGAATGTGAACCCTTCCAATCATCAGGACTTAATTTAAAGGAGGGTAAGATGGTACCCTAAAATGCAAGGGAAGTTTGTTCCACCACAGTTAGAAAATCCTTTCTGTAGTGACCTTAGCCATCCAAGAAGTCCAATTTATGTCATGATTTAAGTTGAGAGTTTTGGAGTGAGTCTTCCTAGCAAAGTGTATTGATTATTGTTAGCTACTGTGGCCACAAAAACTGCATTTAAATTCAGATATGTATGCTTAGATATGTCATGTCTTTGTCCTCACAGGTCTGTATCTTACTGTAGTATTTTACAGAGCTGCAGTTGCATCAGTTGTTCTTTAGGCAGACGGGGTGCAGCGTTTACCATTGCTGCCTCACAGCAAGAGGTTTTCTGGTTCGATTCTCAGCCGGGGTGCCTTCTGTGTGGAGTCTGTGTGTCCTCCCTGCGATCACAAGGGATTCCTCTGGGTGCTCAAGTTTCCTCCCACATTCCAAAGACATGCAGTAGGTGGATTGGGCTCTCTAAATTGGCCATAGGTGTGAATGTGTGTGAGTGAGTGGTACGAATGAACTACCACAGCAGGGCTAGCCACCTAGCGGTGTAAATCTTGGCTCGATATGATTGTCACTGCTGAAGTGATACCCTGATCCCATATGCAAAATGGGAAAGAGGAGTTGAGGATGGATGGATGGACTATGTTCTAAGCAAACTTATTTCCTGTCTAATATTATTCCTATGTACATATGTGTGTTTTGTTTTATTCTATTTCTGCTAAAATATTTTATCCTTTCTATTTCTCACATTCTAATATTAGTTCTCCTTGTCCAACCTCCAGTCTTCTGTACTACAGGTAATCACCCATTTAATTTTATGAAACAGAAGAAAACCAAAAGAATCACTTCCTTAAAATTTGACTCATCTAAGGATAGTCAGGGCAACACAGTCTATTTTATTATGTATGTTTTCAGTATCATAACCAATTACAAGTAACCTGCTAATGTTTAGTAAGTGTATGTGCTGTGAAAACTATTCAGAATTTCAGTACTACACTTGGAATGCACACAGTAATGGGAACTAACCCCTAAAATATCATCTGAAATACAGCTATATAAGCAATTTAGGTAACTTAATATAAATGTAAGTAAACCGATGTAAATTCACCTTAACTAAAATGTAATATCAGCCTAGCCATCCCTTATTGTACTGCTTCCTATTTTTGTCTAACTCTGTCCATGTTGTATAACTAGCATTTAAAACTACTTATTAATTCACTCTGTTTGCATTTATATAATTTCAAATCTATCTGCTTCATATATCGTATCAGCAGCTGTCTTACACTACCCTAATTACTAGCTCTTTAATGAGTTAGCTTTTGCACTATATACAAACATTGCTGGGAAAAGAAGCACAAAATCGTACCTTACTGATTATTTCTCTAAAGTTTTCCTCTGTATCTAGGTGCAGCCCACTCTGTTTATCTTCATTTTGCTCAGGTTTACTCCTCTCCCCTGCCCTACTCCCACTCCCACTCACCACCATTACATCCACATTTATGATTCCCTTACTCCACCCACACATCAGTCTCATCCAATCACCATAATCACCTTTCTGCTCTACTAAATAGACCTCCCTATATCGTCATATATCCCCTCATCATAAATTCTTTAAAATTCCTCCTCTCTTCCCTCTTTTTTATCTTCTCTCACTCCTTTCACCTCTTCCACTTTTTTTGTTTTACAACTGCCACTTATTCAAATACTTTATTGTTATCTCTGTTCTTATCACTTCCATTCTCCTCCTTATACATATCACTACCCTACATGCAACTAACATAAATATCAACAGAAGTCACAAGGCCCACATCTTACTATCTAACATAACAAAAGCTACTCCATCTTTCCAGGGCTATTTAATTTACCACCAACTAATTCCACAAAACTAAAAATCCTCCGCACACATCCTAAAACAAATCCAGTTAGGTTCCTAATTTTTTCCCCTAAGATTCTGTCACAGCTCTTTCATTACCATCCCCAAGTGTGGAGATAGCCATTCTAATCCTGCCCCCCCCCCCCGCCCCCACTAACTACTCAATCCTCTACACATTGACTAAACCTAGTCATGCTAAATGTTCATAGTATCCATAATAAAATTACAGTATTCCATGCCTGGATATCTAAACGTACCCCTAAATGACTTAGCAGTCACTGAAACCTGACTCAAACCAAACATAAAAGATCCTGAATTTCTAACCCCTGGCTATAATATCATTGGGGCAGACAAACTACACAAAAGTCAGGTGGAATTGCATTACTTTATCCCAATCACTGCAACTTCATAGCCTACTCTAATCCCATTCCAAAATTTTCCAATTCAAAAATACTAATCACCTTCCTGAACATAAACAACACAAAAAGTCTAAGTGTTGCTGTACTGGACAAAACCCTAGTCAAAACACAGAGATACTTGAAGACATCCTATACTGGATATCCAACACAATTTACTTATTAAACTATTCCCTTAGATGATGTCAACATTAACTGGCAAAACCTAACAACTGATTTCCCAATGGCAGGTATAAACCTCTTTGGATTTTCTCAACTCATCTCAACCCAACTAGATACGGTAAAAATACCAACCTTTGCTCCATCCTTGATTGGGTTTTAGTAACAGATCCTGGTAACTTCATTCAAAAGGTACCCTTCCCAATACTGTAAGTGACCACCTTCCAGCCTTTACCTATAGAATGATTTCCAATATATCCAAGGAACATCTTTATAAAATGACTTGTAATCTATCACATTTTGACCAACATGCATTCATTAACATTCTAAAATGTATGAACTGGTTTACACTAAAATAACACTGGATGATGCAGTAAACTACTTTAACACAACATTTCTGGATACGCTTAATAGTGTAGTTTCCCTTTCCAGAAAAAAATGCTCCATAGCTATTAAAACAAAGTAAACAACTAATGAAAGATTGTGACATAGCATGGAAAGAATGGCTAAAGAACAAACTAGTCATCAACTGCAAACCCTTAGGCATCTGTGTAATAAAATTTAAAACTACTATACAAAGACAAAAGAACTTCTGTATTCAACTACAAAACAATCATAAATATAACCCCAAACTATATTGGTCGTCAATTAATTCATTAGTTAATCCAGAAACAAAAAATGACTATGACCCGACAAATCTTCACTTCAAACTGCCACTACATTTAATACTTATTTTATTGAAAGCGTAACCAGTGTAATTACCAGACAGCCATCCTTCTCTTCCCTCCCAGACCTTCCAAAAATAATCCTAATATACCAACTTTAGAAAACACCACTAATTATTAAAATCCATCTTCCCTTGTAGCTAGGCCCATTCAAGTCCCCTCCAATATCAACCCAGCCTTTACACTTCAACCTGTACTCACCATCCTTATAAAAAAAACTTCTTCAAAAACTGAAACCTTGCTCTACCTCAGTAAGCAACCTTCCGATAGAATGTCTTAAGCTTGCAACAGAGACCATAGAATCCTATGCTGTTAGCATGCTCATCAATAGATCCATCACAGAATCATATGTGCCAACATTTTGGAAAAAGTAATTTATGATCCCCTTCATAAAGGAGGTAATTCCAATGAACTATGTAAGTACTGCCCAACTGCCATCCTCTTTTCTCTCTTAAAACTATTACAAACATTTGTTCACAAACAATTCCTCACATCTTATACAATACTAACTTCTAATACAAACTCAATATGTTTTTTGGCTAGATCACAGCATAACTACTGCCTTACTTTCCTTTAGAGAAATGGTCAATAATACAAGAGACTGACAAATTTATTTTAGGAATATTTTTAGACTTATCACAGACAGCTGATGTTTCCCATTCCAAATGTCTAAGCAGTTTCTTGAGTATAGTTTTTTTCATATAACTTCATAGGTAGATTTTAGTCTAGCTGCCTTTGCAGGCCATTTTGTGGAACTTTTCTCCCTGGGCCTCCACTGAAAATGGGTTCCTGACCCAGTGGACTTTCCCGGTCAACAAATGTCAATAAATAATAATAAAAAACAATAATTTTAAGCCTAGCCAATTTTCTTCCAAAAGTGATAATCAAACCCTGTACCTTATGTCTATGAGGCAAATGCCTTAAACATTATTCCAAATCCCAACTGCAGTTAGAAGGTGTACTAACTATTTATCCACCAGACAACGATGCAAAATGGCAAGGCTGTTTCTTCCCTTACTTTTTTAATTTCTCCAAGTCTTTTGGGTTTCTAATAGCATGACGGAATGGACCCCGTTCCTAAGTCGAAGTACAATTAAAGGTCATGAAATTAGTATTGTTTCAATCTTTGATGTCAGCCAAAAGTGCGCTTTGCAGCACCCACAATATGCCCAGTAATTACTTCTGCAATTCATACAGGGTTACATGTATTAGTAACATATCTAAATACAATTGTAGATTCTTTTTTCTAAGACCCGTTGCTCCTACTACTATTGGAACTGTCTAAGTATCTTTCTTCCACATCGCTCCCGCTTCTACCTGCAGATCCTGATATTTTATGACTTTATGTTTCTCTGTATACAAGACACTGTAGTCACTGGGTGTAGCAATTTCAATGATCAATGCTACTTTTGTCCTCTTTCCACAGACCACTATATCCGGATTTCTAGCATCTGTCTTTTGAAGAGTTGGTAAAGGATGGTCTCATATGATGTAAACTTCATAATTTTCTATGATGCTTTGTGGCTCATGTTTCCAGTGTTTTTCATCCACTTTAATACCATAATGTTTGCACAATCCCCAGTGCAAAAATCTTGCCACATTATTATGCCTTTCGGTATACAGTCTTTTTGCCATTAGTATGTCACAATCAGCAACAAGGTGTATGCCTGTTTCCAATTCAGTTTTACAAAACCTACATTTGTCCATTTCTCTGACATGTTTAATGGACTTTGTAAACCAGCATGTTTGTAGCCCACTATCTTGGGCTGCCAATATTAACCTTTCATCTCTTGGTTTGAATTCACCTCCCTTAACCATTCCTGCATTTGTTCCTGATCAACATGACGTGCTTCCAGAAGTTTTCTATACTCACAACTATATCTATGCATTTTCCACATTTCTTGCCTTCTCATGTGGTCCTTTACCTTATATTCTTTCTTTTTTTTTTTTGGCACATTCGGTTGCTGCCTGATTTTTATCTACTTCTGGTTTGATTTCCATTCCTGCTTGATGCCGATGTGTTTCAGCTAGATTAAGCAGAGAAGTCATCTTAGATTTATTCCCCTCATGTTTCCAAACTTTCACTACGTTTGGGTCTTGTGAAGTCAGCAGATATGTGTGCAATTCCACAATTGCAGATCTATACATGTAATCAATTTCAAGGAGGTCCATCCCTCCTTCAGAATAGGGTATATATAATCTTCGGTATGCACTGATTTTTATAAATCATTGGGTGAGCATGAAGCATCCTTCTTGTTTTCCTATCTAATCTTTTCCTATCTAATCTATCCAACATGTTTTGGAGCCAGTCAGTCACTCCAAAACTGTAAGTTAGGACAGGAAGAGCAAATTGGTTTATAGCTTGGATTTTGTTCCTAAATGTCAACGCTGTTTTCAGGATTGATTTAAGTATTCTAAAGTATTCTTTATTAAGTTTTATTCGGATTTGTTCATGTTTTATTGTTGATCCTTCATCAATTCCCAAATATTTATAATTTTGCTCAAGTCCTTTTATATCACATTCTTGTCCCAGACTGATGTTTCTTGGTGCTGCAGTTTTCCTGCTTTAAAGGTTGATTTTGCCATTTATCAAGACCAAATGACATTCTTATATCATCTGAAAAAGTTTTGACAACTTGCAGCTGTGCTTTCAGTTCTTCATCTGATGAGCTATACAGTTTTAAATCATTGACAAAGAGAAGATGAGGAGTCTTTACACTTTGTTGTTTTCTAGAAGCCAAATTATAGCCATGGCTTAAGCTATTAATTAGACAGCTTAATGAGTTAAGGACAAGGTAGAATAGCAGCGGTGACAGAGAGTCACCCTGGAATATCACACTTAGAATATTTATCCCTGGAATAATAATTTGTCCTTTATTATGATTTAATTGCAAAGTGGTCTGCTGCTGTTTCATGGTCACTGTAATGTAGTTGATCAGTGTAGGGTGTATCTTACACATTTTAAGCACTCTTTTATCCATGAATGTGGGATGCTATCAAATGCTTTTTTGAAGTCAATCCATGCCATACTTAAATTCCTCCCCTTTTTATAGTTCTCCACTATGACTTCATTTAACAGCAAATGATCCTTTGCTTCATATGACTTTCTTTTATTGCCCTTTTGTTCTATTGCCATAACTGAGTTTTCTTCTAAATGACTATAGACTGTGTTGGCATCAATTCCAGTGTATAGTTTATACATCATCAGAAGGCAAGTTATTGGTCTCTAATTTTTAGGGTAGCTTACCTTGTTTTTCCTGTTGTTAGCTAGGTTGGTGTCTGTTTGGGGTGCGCATATAAGTAGTTCTTACTCATGGCTAAATCTTCATGCAAAGATATTAATACTTTTAACAAGAAGTTAGGTACTGCATCTGGGCCTGGGTTTTTTCAATTTGAGGCTTTTCTTAACTTTTTTCATATCTCTGGCCGTTACTTCATCCCACTTCATATCCTATACCTTTAAACTTCTTATTCCTTTCTTTTACTTCTTCTATCCCTTTATCATCTTTGTTATGTTCCACAGGATTGTCATAGATACGTCTCCAAAATGTATCTATTTCTTCTTTTTTGATGGTCTTTCAATTCTTTTTACCTTGTTTCCCAATTCTCTATAAAACTTTTTTGGGTCATCAATAATTTGCTTATTTTGTACTTTTCCTTTGTATTTATCTGGATATCTTCTAAGTTTTTCTGGCCTGTGCTGAAATTTTGAGTTTGTTATTTGCAATAGTGCATGAAAAATCCTGATCTGTTCTAATACTGTGTATTGCTTTTATCACATCTATCTGTCTAAGTATTTTTGTTGACCTGTTCCCTCTTCTATACTCTTCTAACAGTGACACTTCTTGTCTTAGTTGCATTATAGTTTTCTCTATTCGATACGTCCATGATGTTATTCGATTTTTCCCCTTTCTCTCCCTCACTACCCTGTGTTCTTGTGGTAGAACTTTATCAGTTATTAATTTAGCTGCACAGTAATATATCCTGTTTACTTCTGACATATCACGTGGATTTCTATGGACAGTCCTAATTATTGTGTTCATTTGTTTTATCAAACTTCTGACTTTTGGGGTTTTATTGACCTTCTGCAGTCTATTTATTTCATTGATCTTAATATGTCTATCTCTGTTAAGTAAAGCAACTCTCCTCTTAGCTTGTTTTCTTCTAAACTGAAGGCACATTTTTTTGCTTTCCATTTCCTGTGGGCATTCTATAGAGATTTCTATTGCATCTTCCTGTGGCACATTCTCTCAATTTCATCACGTGCCACCTGTTGCTCTGTCATATAAGAACTCACTGGCCTATCACTCCTCAACATTAACTGCATCATAGTTTCTACAGTTTCCTGTTCCTTCCCTTGCCATCCAGCTTCAAGTGAATGTTTATACTCATTTCCTGTGGAAGGCTCCAAAATATCTTCATATGGCACCTGACCAATTGCTTTCCATTCCACTGGTTTCCCTTTAATTTGGAGTTCCATTGCTCTATCCTTTTGTGGTGCTTTCTGAATTAGATTTTCTACACTGAATCCTTCACTTTGGAGATACTCCATAAACTCAGTTTCAGTTTGTTTAACTCCTCCATTACTGATCTCCTTTTCTACTTTTCCTCTGTCTTTTTTATTTTTGTATTGTAAAGTTTTCAATGTCCAGATTCCTTTGCTTGTATTTCTCTTGAAATATCTTTGTTGCTGCTCTTTTTGCATTGGTTAGTTTTGCTTTCTCCTTTGCATAGAAATTACACCATATGAATTCTCTTTTTCTTTCCCATGCCCATAGTCCTCCTTCAGATGCCTCCTGATCTTCTTGTTTCTCCTTACTTTGGGGACTCGTTCCATCATGCTGTGATGTAACCCATGTTAGACCTTCTACATCAAATCTTTCACTTTTTTAACTTCTACTTTACAAACTGCTTTTCTACACTCCCTCTTTGTGATATTATTTTGTTATTGTGAAATTTTCCATATCTGAATGCCTTTGCCAATATTTCTCTTCTAATGTCTTTGGGGCTGCATTATATATGTTGATTAATTTGGCTTTTGTCTTTGCATAAATATTATAACATATCAAATCTCGCTTTCTTTCCCATGTCCATATTTCTTTTTTATACTTTTCAAAAATATCTAAGTTTTGTTGTTTATATTTTCACACTTCCTCAGATGCTTCTTTTTCCGAACAGATCAAAGTTTCTTGGTCTGTATACTGCTTTTCAAAAATATGTTACATCAATGACCATACATTTTTATTTGGAGCTTCTGACAGTTTTTCTTGTGGAAGCATTTTTCATTCCTCTAATTTCTTTCTTAATCTATTTGTATGTCTTGTGTCTGGAAATACTGGGCTTTTTGCATAATAGTAACAATACATAATTTCTTTTGTATCCTCAATAGTCCACTTTATCCTCTTTATGGCTCTTCTTTGGCCTATTAGTTTTTGTGATTTTTGTAGGCTGCTACTTCCTTCTACAACATGCGGGCCCCGGGCCTGGCCTGGCCCCATTGTAGGAAGGTTTCCATATTTTGAGGATTGTACACTGTCATTTTTTCCAGTCCTGGCACCAGTGTGCCTACCAGGATTGGACACTTTTTAGCCTGGGTCTTGTGCACCCAGCTATCTTCTTTTAATTTTTGACCTACTTCTGTCTAAGATATATGCAATATAAATACAGTCTATATATCAGTGTCACCTTGGTGAGATTTTGTAGAGAAACAGGGTTCACCTCATGAAGGTACTTACCAAGACTTGAGGATGAATTCAATTTCAGCACTACTACTCTGTTTTGCTTGCTGACTTTTCATCTTTTCATTAGGACCCCTTACACATATAATAACACAGATGTTCTCCAATGTTCTATACTTGGTCCCCTATTCTTTAATATTTTCTTCAACAGTCTTCACATTTCATCCTGTTAAGGCTCCCTAATTTATTATGTAGATAGCTCTACTATAATACACTCTGCAAACAGTATCTCACACCTCCAGCAAAAAACTCAGGAATCTCTCTCGAATAGCAAATCCTGGCTTAGCAATTCCCAGCTGCAACTCAACCCTAAGAAAACTAAACTCCTTCTTTTTACCCCTAAAACACTTATTCCACAAAAAAAATAATAATAATAATAAACAAACTTCAAGATTCCTACCCAGAATAATGCCATAACTGAAGTACTTCCACATACCAAACACTTTGGTGTAACTAAAGATATCAGTCTTAAATTCAATCTCCATATCCAGAACATAAAAAAACACCAGAAACTAGGGATGTTATATAGGCATAAACATGTCTTATACACATCCTCCAAAATTACCCTAGGGACTGCCTGTCTTTTACCCTCACTCTTATATGGAGCTCCTAGTCTCACAAATCTCAAAAACTCAGAATCAAAACTTGAATCATGCTACAATAAAATTACTAAATTTGCAATCAGTATAATCCATTATACCATCATTGTACTACCCTTCAGAAACTCAGCTGGCTTGAACTCCTACACCAACTTAGCTATTTACAATGCAAAACTCCACATAAAATCATGCATAAACCCACTGCCTGCCTGGCACTCAATTCTGTACTCCACAACTTCATACCAAGAAGGCCCCTAAGGTAAGAAGACAAGCAATTACTCTTAGTCCGCAGTCCTAATAAAACATCAAGACAAAGCCACAACTTCAACTCAGTTGCCAAAACATGGAACACCCTACCCTTAAACATTTGCTCCAAACCCAACCTTTTGCTTTTCAACAAATAGTAAAAGCATTTTTCACCAAATCATGGATATGTTCCTGTTCCAAGCCTGGCTGAAAGTAATTGATACTAAAATTTACCCTGTCAAGCATATTTGTCAGCATTCCCTTGTAACTTACACCCTGAATGCTTTTCATTTATAGTATATCTTTCTCTTCCCAACTACCCATCTTTTTATACTGTTCTGTTATAACACTGATAAATGTCCATGTTCTACTCATACTCTGTATCTCTTAAACTACATCCAAATCACACTGTATCTTCTTAAACTGCTTAAGCTCTGCTGTAACTTTGTAATTCATCCTTCTCATTTATGTATGTAATGTCTGTATAATGTCAAATATAATTCTACTGTAATTAATGAATTGTCTTATGCATTTTTATTGGAGCTTTTCTGCCCAGGCCTCTGCTGAAAATGGGAACACTTGACCCAGTTGTACTCTCCTGGTGAACACATGTTAACAAATAAATAAATATATAATTGCCAGTATTTTTGTGATGGAGAAGCTCTAGTAAAATGGGGTATTTCACAACCTGAAAGGTAAGAGACAAAAAAGTGAAAATCTTTTTATCTGCCTTGATAACTAGCCTAACCTCTCTGTTCTCATGGCTAAGAAATTTGAGGTATTTTAGTATGTGTGTTTGTTGGGATACAGACTAAACAAAGTATTATGTTCACTGCTCAACCTAATATTGGAGGAATTCAAGTGACTAAGATCTCTGTGAATCTTAATGACATACCTTTTATAATTAACAAGGCAATGAAAAAATAATTCCTTACTGTACATGATACTTGAATGACCAAAGGCCAGTTCATTGTCAATAAAAGTGCCAAGCTCTCTAACAACTGTATCAGTCTTATACAGGGTTCCAAATATGTAATCAGAGGGAAAGGCTTGTTTCCCAATGCAAATATTCTGCTTTTTTACTTGTTTGCATTAACTATAAGGTTATATTCAGAATACCAAGTGCTGTCTCTATCTATCCTTTTTGGATCTGGGGAATCAATAACAACATCAAGTTTGTGGTCATCCAAAAACTTGGTGACCCTTAAATCTTGGACATCTGTCTTTACAACAGAGAATAAGATATCAAAGAGAAGGGGGCCCAGCACAGAGGTCTGGAGGATTTCACTAATGACTAATTTATTAGATGAGAAGGTTCCACCAGTTCTCACCCTACATATGCTCAGAGAGTCAATTGGAGATCCAAAGAGTAATGCAAGGTTTGATATTTAACCTGGTAATTTTGTCAACAATGTCTATATTATAGGAAAAGTATCAAATGCCTTGTCAAAAGTGAGATAAGCAGCATAGACAGAATGACCTCCATCAATGGTTTCAGTAATGCTTTCAAGATGATCGACTCTAATAATTGGCTTAGTTTTTTTGGTGTCATTCTAGGGGGATACAATATTTATCAGTGTGTGGGACATGGTTAAGAAATCATGTTGCTTTGCCAAGGATAGTCTGCACCTGTCCCCTCTAGGCTTTTGAATGCTGGCTAAACCATTGTTCTCCCACTAAAGCATTTTTTAGACAATGCCAAATTGTAAAACCTTCCAACTTAGCAAAATCTACATGAGGAAATCTACTAGTGCTGCTGCTCAATGCCAGGAGTCAAAATAAAAAGCACCACTGCCTTAAAGATCTCCTCATCTTGGAAAATGTGAACATTTGTGCGTTTAATGAGACATGGTTTAAAGCCACAGAGAGTACCTTGGCAGTGTAAGACTTCAACGTCGTCCACACATTTAGACCACCAACTGTGCAGAAAGGGACTAAAGGTGAAAGTGTCCCAAGCTACATCACCTTTAGGTTGGTTAAACAGGATGACATACTGGAGTTTCTCCATGCCCAGATTATCATAGACAAACTCCCATGCCATATCCTAGAAAGCTATAGGTGACCCTTTATGTCACATAAAACCCATAGCACTTATTTTGACTATTGGAAATACTCACCAATTACCAATTCAACCAATTACCATACCTATGGAGGACTTTAATTCTCCCTCTATAAAGTTGGGAAGTATAACACCAAAAAAGATAAAAATCTCTCATCAAACTGAATAGTCAACTAAGAGGACTAATTAAGTCCAACAAGGCAAATTTTGAGGTAAAGATAGCACCCCAGGCCAAGGACAGCCATAGGGTCTTTTTTAGTTATGTCACAAATCTCAAAGGCAGCAGACAACTGTATACCAAACTCTTGGTAAATGGAGCTACATTCACAGAACCAGGATATATAGCAAGTCTTCTGTCTGACAAATTCAGCTCCAACTTTACCCCCTCTCTTTCCCCCATCTGGCCTCCAGGAAATACCATCTAACATAATCCTTCCAACTATCAATAGGGAGCAGGTCTTAGATGTGCTCTCTAATGTAAAGAATACAGCTTTACTGCACCTCAATAATATCCCAGGATGCTTCCTAAGTAGCTTGAAATATGACCTTTTGGGGCCACTGGTGTCACTGTTCAACCATAGCTTCTGCACAGGTTTCATGCCATGAAAACCAAAGACTGCAATGGTTATCTCTCTGCATAAGGGCTGATAATTAACAAATCCCAGGAACTACAGATCCATTAGTCTGACTAGTCTCATATGCAAAGCCATGAAAATAATTATTATGGAAATGATTAACAATGACACAGGAAACCTTCAGACACTCCAGCCAGGCCAGATAGTTTTGTCACAGGCTGGTCAAGCCTACTGAATCTAGTGGACTTTTTATGAGAAAGTCACCCAGGCAATGGATGATGGCAGAATAGTGCATACTACTTACCTTGACCTAGTTAAGGCATTTGATACAATACACCATTCGGGCATTTTAAACAACTCATGGAATTAGGCATGAACACCTGAGTAATTCACTAGATAGCCAGCTGGCTCACAAACAGGACCCAAGAAGTTAGGATTGGAGAGACCACCTCCAAAAAGAGGCCTATCACTAGTGGAGTCTCCTAGGACACTGTGCTTGGTCCACTCCTTTTTGGCATATATTTTTCAGAAGTCAAGGCCAATGTCAAGGGCCTCTGACTTTAAGTTTGCAGATGATTGCCAGCTAGGAACAATCATAGAAACTCCTCAAGTTACCAACATCTTACAGGAAAGTCTAACATGGACAAATGACTAGTGTCAAAACCACAGCTTAAAACTTACTGCTAAGAAATGCATAACAGTACCTTTTGGAAGTTGGTCACCCAGGGGAAACTGCCCCATTGATAAAACACAACTAAAAATAGGCACAGCAGTCGGGGATTTGGGGACTCATGCAGATAGTTACCTAGCTATCGAACAATGTAGCTATGTTTGTAAGAAAATTATTCTATGTTACTTAATTTATAAGTAAGGGCATGGCATCTAGGCCCAGGGAAGCCATCGTGCCACTGAACTCAGCCATCATTAGCCTCATCATTGAGTATAATATCCCCTTCAGTATGTACCTGACCAGGCACATGCAATAACTGGAACATTCACAGAGGTCCCTCACAAAAAGAATACAGAGCATAAACAGGATGTCTTACGAAGATCGCCTCAAAGTCCTATCTCTATGATTTATGCCTGGCATATAAGGCATCCATGGATCCTGCTCTGATGGACCTTTTATATATGTGCAAAATGAACAGCACCAGAACACTATAGCTAGGGATTTAAACTTTGCTTGTGACTTAAATAGGACATGTTCGAGGGACAGGTATGTATTTCAGAAAATCCCTATTCTCTGGAATAGGCTTCCCATCCATGTGAAGCAGAGCCCTTAACTAACCTTATTCAACTGCAGCACAGATTGGTGGATGGGAACTTGGAAATTCACTCCTGTTCTGATACCGATGTCTTCTGGACAAAGGCTGTCATTAAATAATACCTTAATAAACATACACCCCTAAAATAACCCTAAGGCACAATAACTCTGGGTTGCATGGCTAGGCTTTTTAAAGGCCCCACTGTTCATTAGCCTATAATACTCCTATGAATTAAAGAAGCAAGTCTCAAGGTGACAAGTTACCTATTTTTCTGTTAATGAGACTAAGAACCACGCCATAATTTTAAAGATAATATTAGTGGGGCTAACAAGATAATAATTACCAGCATTAGTTACAGTATTGTCCTTATGCAGAGGCACAACAACTGCTGTTCTCCAAAGCTCATATGTATACCCTGAAGAGAAGTTGGGATTACAAAGTTTGACGAGGGTTTCAGCAGTAATGTATTTTGTGCTAACAGCAGGGCAGCTTATTCTACTGTCCAGACACATGAAGTTGTTATGTTTAATTTTGGTAATACCTTCCAGGATTTGGTCCACAGTGATACAGCAATGTTAAAAGGTTATGGGGAGGGGATACTAGAGATTGAGGGAGAGGAAAACATGAGCTAAAGTTGTCACCCAGGACATTTGCTATAGTTTTAGCACCAGAACAGGTCCAGCCATTCTGTCTACTAATGCACATAATATAGCTGAAATTACATTGGGATTATCCTTCAAAAAATTAGCAACATCTAATTCATATTCAGCCTTACTCTTCCTCTCTCTCTCTTCTCTTTTGGCTGTTCCCGTTAGGAGTTGCCACAGTGAATCATCTTGTTTCCATTTCTTTCTGTCCTCTGTATATTGCTCTGCCACACCAACTACCTGCATGTCCTCTCTCACCACATCCATAAACCTTATCTCAGGCCTTCCTCTTTTCCTCTTACCTGGCAGCTCCATACTTAACATCCTTTTCTCAATATACCCATCATCCCACCTCAGCACATGTCAAAACCAACGCAATCTCGCCTCTCTGACTTTGTCTCCAAAGGGTCCAACCTGAGCTGCCACTCCAATATACTGATTCCTAATCCTGTCCATCCTTGTCACACCCAGTGCAAATCTTAATATCTTTAACTCTGCCATTTCCAGCTCTGACTCCTGCCTTTTTATCAGTGCCACTGTCTCCAACCCATACAACATAGCTGGTCTTACTACTCTCTTGTAGACCTTCCCTTTCACACTTACTGGTACCCATCTGTTACAAATCACTCCTGACACTCTTCTCCACCCACTCCATCCTGCCTGTACTCTCTTCTTCATCTCTCTTCCACACTCACCATTACTCTGAACTGTTGATCCCAAGTACTTAAACTCATCCACCTTCACCAACTCTACTCCCAGCATCCTCACCATTCCTCTATCCTCCCTCTCATTCACACAAACACATATTCTGTCTTAGTCCTGCTGACCTTCATTCCTCACCTCTCTAAAGCATATCTCCACCTCTCCAGGGTCTCCTCAACCTGGTCCCTACACTCACTACAGATCACAATGTCATCTGCAAACATCATAGTCCATGGGGCCTCCTGTCTGATCAAGTCTGTCAGCCTGTCCATCACCATTGCAAATAAGAAAGGGCTCAGAGCTGATCCTTGATGTAATCCCACCTCACCTTAAATGGATCTGTCACTCCCACTGCAGGCTTCACCACTGTCACACTACCCTCGTACATATCCTGTACCACTCTTACATACTTCTCTGCCACTCCTGACTTCCTCATACAATACCACAACTCCTGTCTAGGCAGCCTATCATATGCTTTCTCCAAGTCCACAAAGACACAATGCAACTCCTTCTGATATTCTCTAAATTTCTCCATCAACACTCTGAGCAAACATCGCATCTGTAGTGCTCTTTCCCAGCATGAAACCATACTGCTGATCGCTGATCATCACCTTCCTTCTTAACCTAGCTTCCACTACTCTTTCCCATAACTTCAAGCTGTGACTGATCAGTTTTATCCCTCTGTAGTTACTACAACTCTGCACATCACCCTTATTCTTAAAAATAGGTACCAAAACACTTTTTCTCCACTCCTCAGGCATCCTCTGACTTTCCAAGATTTCATTAAACAATCTGGTTAAAAACTCCACTGCCATTTCTCCTAAGTACCTCCATGCTTCCAATGGTATGTCATCTGGACCAACAGCCTTTCCATTCTTCATCCTCTTCATAGCTGTCTGTACTTCTTCATTGCTAATCTGTTTCACTTCCTGATTCACTATCCTTTACTCTTCCTAATGATGCATTTAAGTTTTCTGCAGACCTACTGACTGCTAGTGGAATATTTTGTGTATGACACACATATTTTCTCCTCGTTTTATAAAGTTCATCTGACACTTCCAGCATACGGGTTTGCCCATGAATTTCTCACCATACGTATGCATAATCGGTACTGATTTGTCTGTATATTAGCTGAGATGGAGGTAAAATCATGGTTAAATATGGTGACCTTAGAGACTAGGTCATCAGGGGACAAAGTACTTTCTAAAGCCTAGGTTGGCTATATAGTAATCCTTAAATATAGTTGAATCTGTAGGCAGTTTAGTTAAAATTCTGAAAGTAAAGCTGACGGTCTGGTAGTGAAACATGATCTTGCACTGAGATGTACTTTGCACCTTGTATGTATATGTATATTTACTTTTTTGTCTTGTTCTTAATAGTTGTATGTATGTCATTTATGTAATTCATACTTGAAGAGTTATTGAAACTGGAGTCATATTCCTTGTATGCGTATATACTTGGCCAATAAATGTGATTCTTATTCTGATTCTGATGAAGGAAAACTCAATACCTCGCTGCATACAGGATTTTGTTATTACAGAGGGCGTGGTACCAGTACTCAATACTGTGTGTCCCAGGCAAGGACAGTCGTTTTCCTTTCATGTTTACAAGATTTAAAATCAATGCCTAAGCAGAAGACTGTGTGTGTGTGTGTGTGTGTGTGTGTGTGTGTGTGTGTGTGTGTGTGTGTGTGTGTGTGTGTGTGTGTGTGTGTCTGCTGTGTAATTTGTAGAAAAGTAATAATTTTGTATCGCATCTGCAGGAATTGTCTTCAGCACCCCAGTGTAACACAATCATCTCTGCTCAGTTTATCTGGTTGCTTTCATCCAAGCTTGTAAATATGTTATCTGGAAAAAAACAGCCTGTATTTCTTACATCTGAATCCAGAGTGTAGTCAGTCTTCACTCAAAGGTCTGGAGTTATATCCTGAATACAATAACAAATGCTTTCAGACTCATCCACTTATTTTATTTTTAAGATATTGCACTCTGTACAAATATCTAAGTAAAATGCAACTGCCTTTGCTTTCAATTTACAGCTTTTCTGACTTTTTAAGAACTGCTCTGATATCAGATGCAATCAGTGGCATCCTCACTTGAATGTACACGCTATCAAATATTGTATGCTTTAACATTATGTGAAACATGCAATAAATTAATTCAGTCATACAGTTTAATATTATCAACAAATATTTCAGCTACAGTCTGTTCTTTTGCCTCTAAAACATTCACTTCTTATTGCTGCACTACTTCCCATTTTCTACAAATTTTAACAAAAATGATTAATGCCTCCACTCCTTAAAAAGCTTAAACATTTAATTAAATGGTTTGAAATGTGCCTTTTCATGTCTACAGCCGCAACAAAGAGATTTTCTGTCTGCTTCTCTGTTACCAGATATCACCAAAGATGCCATGCAATCGCCTGCAATTTTTAATTTTTATTTTTAACAGATTTAGGTTTCATTCCACATCTGTTTCATGTGCAGACCATAATTTATACACTTTTAACTCATCTGTTATGCCTTTAATATTGATGTTAGAAAGTTCACTTGCTCTCAAACGTTATGGCCTTTTCAAATGTCAGATCTAGTTCCCTTATTAGTCTGTACCTTAGCTGATCATTTCTTATTCTACATACATTTCTACCTCTAATTTATGAATCAGCCAACAAATAGACCAATGGCCAAAAGTACCCCTATCCACAACCCCCAGAGTTTTCATCTCCTAGCCATCCCATGATTCATTGTGACAGAAAGCAGCTTAAAACCCACAGATATTAAAAGTATATGTCTAGAGACAGCAGCACAGGGAGCAATGTTTGGGTAGGTAAGTTTTTCAAGATCATATAGTAGGCAAACAAGGGCTGCAGGAATCAGACTTTATACCACAGTAACTACAGGTCAGTCTTAACACTCCATGAGGGATATCTGTGGCTGGAGAAGGCATGGATATTAGGGTAGATTACAAACCACACACCCTGGTGTAGCAGCACTACAGATAGTGAATCTTGAGGCCTTGCATGTGGGTTGCACAAGTGGAGTTTGACTTACGGATATGCAGCAACTCCATTAAGGCTGGGTTGGAGACGGCCTTGAATGCCAGACCCAGGTCACCTCAGAGCAGTCTGTAAGAGACTGAGTAGAGGAGCAGGGCTTTAAGCCTATCTTTATAGGATAGGTGTTTGGGAGCCTGGATTTTCCAGGTCAGGAACCTCTGTGGTCTCTCCAGCTGCTGCATGTGCTTGGCAAGGTACATGCCGAAGGGGGCATTGTACTCGATAATGGGTCTGATAAGGGAGGAGTACAGGGATGTTATGACCTCCTTGTTCATGGATGAAATATCCTTATGTATGAGGGGGCCATATAAAAAGCCTTCTGTACAACAGAGGCAATGTGGTGGTCAAAAGTCAGATTGCTATCAACCTGGGTGCCCAAGTCCCTCATGACTGATTGCATGCATAGTACATTGTTTTTAATACTCTCATTATGTCTATGTTGTTTTGAAAAAATTGATTCCCCAGAAGGGGTCCAGCAACTTAAGTGAAGAAATTTACCATTTTATAAATAAATGAATCCCTTTCCAGAATACGAATACCTGGAAATGTACAACTTTGAAATTGTTTTATTAATCCTGTTGGTAGAACCTTGAAATGTAACAAGAATGTAGTATTACTGGAATTAAACTTATATTTAAATAATTTTGGCTAGTTCAGGCTCTGAGAATAGCTATGGGTTTATGTTATATATCTGGATTTTGTATAGTGATAATAATCCACAATGACATAAGTTCAAAATTTTAATGAAATCTGTGTTTTGTGATTTTTGTTACTGTACTATTACCCTTGCCGAAAGAAATGACTGATAACCATATCTTCAACCCCAGGCAAAAAGTATTCTGCAGAATTGTTAGTGCATAATACAATGAGAGTTAGCTTAACTTCATACAAATTAAGGTTCACAGTTTTCATAACGAAATTCATGTACTAATGTTGTTTATTTTCTCTCCTGAAATCAAGTTAACTGCCCAGATTTAACTAAAACAGCACTGTAAGAGTGTGTGTGCATGTGTGTGTGTGCATGTGCGAGTGCGTGTGTGCGTGTGTGTGTGTGTGTGTGTGTGTGTGTGTGTGTGTGTGTGTGTGTGTGTGTGTGTGTGTGTGTGAGACAGAGATACAGCATGTGTACCTGTGTGTGAGAGAGAATGTGTATGAATAAGTGAGACAGGAGAGATCAAAAGAGAGAGACAGAGAGTGCCTTTACATACATATAGTAGATATGGTGACTCAAAGTTTACTGCAGGAACTGTACTCTGGTTGCAACACCTAGCAAACACTAGAATAAACAGTTGTTTTATGCTTTTGATGATTGGACTAGGCTATATGGCTTTGTAGGAGCACTTTATTGGGGCTGGTCAGCAATTGTGTTTTTGTGAAGTAGACATGAACTATTTTTTTTTCTTTCTACAACTAGGCATCTAAGATGCAGACAACTTTACAGAAATCAGAACTAGTGGGCAGATGCGAGAAATAAGATAGACTACTTTATGTGGATACTGTGGTGCCTCTGTGAAACAATCTTGAAATACATTACTATGGGTATTATTATTATAATCACCAGCAGCATCCTTATTATATCTTTGCCTCATTCAGACAGCTCAGGTGTACACAGTTAACAACATGGCTATAATTGTTTGGTATTGGGGCTGGCGGTGGATGTAAATGACAAACCATAGCCATGCTGTCATGATCAAGATAAACAATCACTAGTCTGGCTTTGCAGGATTAGTGTTCAATTATGTAAGGCTTCTTAACTTTAGATTTAAGAAGAGTACTTCAATCTGCTTATCATGCAAGGAATGTCTAACATCCACATTGGTGACTCTGTACAATACTGAGATACAGAAATCTGAAAATATTATGTTAAATACGTGAAGCCACACCATGCAGCATAACGTATACCTTTATCATAACCATCAGACAAGAAATAATCTGCAGAGCTGCTAATATACAATACAGTAGGTGTTATTTTAACTTCAAGCATATTAAGGTTTATATTTTTCTAAGGTCAAATGCATGTATAATAAATGATTTATTTCTCCTGAAATAAAGTTAATTGCTTAGAATTAATTTAAAAAAAACTGGTGTGTGTGTGTGTGTGTGTGTGTGTGTGTGTGTGTGTGTGTGTGTGTGTGTGAGAGAGAGAGAGAGAGAGAGCATGTGCGTGTGCATCTGTTTAGCAGAGTGAGAGAGAATGTGTGTGAATAAGGTGGAGACAACCCACAAATAAATAAAACAGTTGAAATAGTTCACAGGGAAACCAAGCAAAAAGTGCCAAGCTAAACCTTTTTTACCAAGACTTTAAAAGCGCTTTCCTTCATCAAATCAGTGAACTTCATCAGATAACACAAACTGAAAAATTCAATGCTTTTATATAAGGAATGCTCCAGTCAGTGTTCACCATTTCCATGTCAATTAGCCCACCCTCCACATTAAAAGACATTGGGCAGGATTCACGAAGCCTCTGTGTAAGAGTTACAAGGCTTACACGGAGGCTGCAGTTAAACGGTGTGACGTCAGCATGTCATGCAAATGCATGAGGGCATGCTGAATCACACCTAAGGCTTACACGGTCCATGGAAGACAGTAGGGGGCGTGTCCGTAGGCCGAGCCCTGCAAACGGACACGCCCCCAGAAAAGTAAAAGTCCCGAAAGTAAACTCCCACGACAGAGCCCGTGTAAATGTGAATAAATACAACACAACACATGCCCCCACAGACTATGAACATAAAATGTATAAATGAACATGTTATATATTTTTTTTAAATTGTAAAGATGTTTGCCCATGAGTGCGCTCATTTGCGCGGGCGTGCCCGTAGCTTAGCCACAGTTAGCAGTCAGTGGAAAAGCATATAAGAACTACATATGCAAAGTAAGCCAAGAAGCAATAGCGTAGCGGTAGAGACATCGGCTGAAGAGCAGGCAGTCATGGTTCGAGCCCCCCCAACATCAATTTTTATTTTTAGTGAAATAAGCACGAAACAAGTCCCTGACATATATGTACATATATAAAATTATATTTTATGTAAAATGTAATGAAATGGGCCATTTATTTTGAAGAAATGTGAGATAAAATAATAAAAAATGTCAGATGTGCCTATAGCTGAGCTACAGTTTAACAAGTTGAGTGCATCTGCCCGTAGGTGAGCAGTGGTTTAACAGGTGTAAAATGAGTGCCCATAGGTGAGCAGTGGTTTAACAGGTGTAAAATGAGTGCCTGGGGTTGAGCAGCATTTTAACATGCTGAAACTGTGTGCCCATAGCTGAGCTGAGCGTAATATGCGTGCTGACAGCCAAATGACGCGTAAACCAGCGTAACCCATTTGCGCGTAGCTGCGTACCGCGCCAACAAGCTAACCGACGGGCAACATTGAGCAAGCTGTAACAAAACTGCCTTTACACAGACACATCTCCTAGCCTGTCTAGACAGTCATAAAATATAAAAAGCAGTGGCCAGGTTCGAACCCAAGATACCATGCACCATAGCCAAGGTACTGAACCACTAAGCCATGACAGTTGCACTTAGCAATGCAGTAATAGCATATATATAGGAATGAATAGAAAGAGGAGCATGACAAAGCAGGTTTTGTGAAGCTGATACAATTCCAAAATGGCCAATCACAGATAAGTGCGGGAAAAACGGCATATATAAGCCCCATAGGCGGGAATACACAGCATAACCGAGTGTAGAACCAACTTGCAGCCAGAATGTCAGGTGTAGGTGAGGGTAGTTGCTTTCGAGCACAGAGGTGGGGCATTGAGGAGTCCAAATATATGGTTTGGCTCCTTGTCCACAATCATGAGGCCCAACTCATGCAGGGCCAGGTCCTGTGGGGAGCATATAGGGCTGAGGCATGGGACAGGTTGGCTCATGATCTCACCAGTACCACAGGGATACCAAGGACTGGTGAGCAGGTCCGTCACCACCATGCGGACCTGAAGAGATGGAAGCAGGACCAACTGAGCCGTTGGATCCAGGAGGCCCGGCAAATGCCCAACACCCCACTACTGAGTAAGTTACATCTAATTATTTATGTAAGAAATTAACCTAGCTGATATTATGGAGATGTGTATTCCAATATTACTTTATTTATATTACAGCTGCAGGTGTCCGTTCTGCGAACCGTAGAGCCTATGGCGATAGGCTGGCACGGTTGTGCCACCAGGCAGGTCAGTAATCCTCTCCCTGTAACTGTAAATAAATATAAAAGTATGACAGTTAGCAAAAGAGTGCAGTGTAGTCACTAAGTAATAAAATGTGCAAGTAACAGTGTAAGAGAGTTTGCAAGTATTGCTTGATTACAAAAGTGTGATGCAGTCTGTAATCCAAACAGAAAAATGAAACAAGTCTGAAATAAAGTCTGAAATAAAGATGTCCCACCTGTAATATAATAGTACATAACCTGCAGCAGGCTGAAAAGTACAGCTGCAGTAGCTGAGTAACACACGTGTGAAATATATCCCTGTTGAAATACAGAAACATGATAGAAGTGAGACTGTTGGAATGGATTGTTATAACTACAGGTAAAACATGTCAATAAAGCCTAGAATTAAGTACCATCCTGAATTGTAAAAATAAAACAAGTGAGAGAGTGTGAGAAAGAGTTATGAATCCACCAATAAAGTAGTAATAACTCCTGAATAAAGTATACTGCAGTCAGTACAGAATGAAATGAATGTGACAAGCAGAACCAAACTGTAAAATGTGTTGAAAATGTTACTGCAGCTGGAATGTGTATCCCAAAATCTGGATAGGTTGCTCTCAGTCTGCAATATGCAGATAGTATGGTTGTCTGAAATACCAAAAATCCACAGATGTCTATAGCTATATAAAGCAAATGTAGCAGGATGATGTAGCTGAACAGAGCCAGATATGAATGTGTATGAATAAAAATGAAAATGTATATTGATGTAGCAGTAACATTCCTATCACCAACTTGAAGTAGTTATCACATAGGAAACTGTAAGCAGAACTGTAGTGTGTATATATCTGCAGCTATTAGAAATGTACAGCATATGTATTGGTATTTGAAGTTGTTAATTAAATTTTCTTCACCCTACCCTATAACCACATATAATCCATTCCACGTGAAATTGATATGTGCAATCACAATTAACACCACTGGACATTTGTCCTGTTGGTTTATACATATTTGCATGTACATTGATGCATCTGCCCTGTTCATACATCCAAACCTGATGGCCTGTTGCCATCAATCAACCCTGCATGTTGTTGGACTGTGTATTGCTGTTCAAAATATGCATGTGTTATGCTTGCTGTTCAATGGTTTGAATATCTGGGTGTTTGGTTAATGGGAATACTAATGCATGCTGTTACAACTAATTGTGAATGGTATTGTATGTTACTAACCCAAACTGTCATGACATAATGCAAAACATAGGACGACAGGAAGGCGGGTTCCAGCGGACCCACCTCTCCCTCCTCAGCTGGCGAGTGCACCTGGCAGTAGTGCCCAGGCCGGACCCTCCTCCGGTGGCCCTGTGCCACCTGTGGGTGGAAGCGCTGCAGGGGATGGGGCTCGTCCCCCCTCTGCAAGTGTGGCCGGAGGAGAACATCCACTCACCCTCTGTAGTGTCCGGACTGTGGTGCGTAGGGAGATCCGGGAAGCTGTTCTTGGGCCCCTACGCCAGCTTGAGGCACAGGTGGCACAACTAATGGGCATGCCTGCTGCCCGGCCTACACAGCTCCCAGCACAGCCCTGTCCTGGGCCATGAAGGCACAGTGGCAACTGCCCATGGGTGGGGATATCAGTTCCACTGTTGCCATCTGTGGGCTCATGGGCTCTAGATATCCAAACATCCGTTCCCCATCAATTGTGTAACCCCCCCCACATGTGTCATACACCGCCCCTGTATGCACCTTGTTTGTCTTGTCTGTTAACCTACCCAACCTACCTCCCCAGCTATACTGACTTCCCGTACCTGACATACCACTCTCACCTAAAAAAAAAAAAAAAAAAAAAAAGGGCACTCTGTACCCACAAAAAAATCTGCTGGACATGGAAACTGTCAATTACAATTGGCTGTACAACAAGTATTATTGTTGTCCTTACACCTCTCTCAGGGGTGGAAGGTTTCAAATCTCACACCAAATTACAAACATATGCACAGCTGTTGCTGATGAAGAAATGGGCAGCTATGGGCCTTACCTACATCCCTCCTGCAAAACCCGAGCTTGTTTCCCTACTGTCTTACCCTCTTTGTGACCCCTTTTTCACCACTTTCCTGTCTCCCCATTTTCATTTCTTTCAAAGAAAATAGCGCGGGTGTGCGCAAGAGTAAGCACTTTTAAGCAGTTGTAAGCGGGTGTGCACAGAGCTGAACGCCAGTGCGCATGCGTGAGCTCCACGCAAACCAGCACTAACCCGGTTATAACTGCTTAAAAGTGCCTTAGTCACTCTGAATGACAAGTCCTGTAGTCTGCTCAAAAGCAAAATAAAATCCCACTGTACCTTGGAAACAGTAGTCTGCATGACTTACCACTAAACCATGACTGTTATATAAGAACATTGTGCTACAATAAATATATCATGTAATAGTAGGAATGAATGTAAAGGGAATATAGAATGTGTAGTACACAAAGCATGTCATGTATATTTACTGTCAAATGTAGTGGATTTCTAGAATAGTAGTGTGTGAACAGAAACAGCCATGCTAGTTGGTAGCTAGTAGGTAATAATGTTACTGTAGCACCTTGCAAGCCACACACATACTCACAGCAGTATAATCACTGCCCATACCCCACAACCTCTTACAGGAACACATCCGGACTAAGTAATAAAAAATGTGGAGCAAAGGGTCAAAAACAGGGACACATTCCAAATAATGCTACAACAAACTTAGACAGTTGAGAGAGTAACAGGTTCTGCATTTTGTTGGATGTTTGGAAGGGTATGAAGTCTGAAAGTGAAATGTTTGTCACTATAGTCTGACTTGAGCCCAGAGTGTTTTGCCAGAAAAAGCTGTTTATGAGATATTGACCAAAATATGAGGCAAAAATGTGGACAACCTGCAAATATCTGTACACTTGAGAGGTCTGACACTGCCATATTTGAATAGTTAAGAGCCTAGACATAGCAACAGTGACTGAGTTACAGGGATGCCCCACAGACTCCCTGTGAAATGTACAAACAGTAGGCAGAAAGGTGTTACAACACATGCAGTGGTAACTATGAAGTACTGAAAGTATGCACCACTTGCACGGCAGAAATAGTGTAGTAATACATATGCTCATGCTATCCCACAGTCACAACTGCAGAATACCAGACAATTTAATGGGTGTACCCCACTGATATGTACCATTCCATGAGGCAGATAAAAGATGCACCTGAGAGTCTCTGGAGCCTGCTCAGCAGCATACTCAAATACCCTAATAGATGTCAAGGCCCACACCATGGCCAGACCACACTGCATGCAGTAACACCCTAGCAGATATAGCAAGCATTCCAAGGTGTGAATGTACATGGAAATTAGGAAAGCCACAGAAACACACTACAGTCAAGACACCTAGCAGGCATACAAGTAGTGAATGTAAAGGGCAAATATTGAAGCCATAGCAACAAAGTGCAAGAGCCACTGCTATATACCAGTTACACCACATGTCCCACAGGAAAGCACACACACCCACATTAACAGTAGTAGTAGTCTTAGGTGTCAGTGTACATACACACTTAGTACAGGAAACTGGAGAAATGAATGGAGAAATGTTAATCTACAACACAGCCAGAAATATGAGAGAGATACTAACCTTTACACTCACAGAACAGTGTCCACAGCATACCAGCATGGCCCCTGCCCTTAAACTCTGAAAGGGCTATGCCTATCTCACATACCTTTTTATAGCACTGTCCTGGAATCACAGTGAGAACTGCAATCAGTACACAACTGGCTGCATGCAATTAGCAAATGCTGGCTAACAATTGGTGCAGAGGCCATCACATGGACATATGCAGATACCTACAAAAGCATGCTGTACTCCCAGTCCACACATGCAATACTTTCATTGCACCCTGTGGAGGTAGGGAGAGACAGAGAGAGAGAGAGAGAGAGAGAGAAAGAGAGAAACATACACAAACAAAACCAGTCATCAAAACCCACTCGAAAGCTGACAACTGACAACTGGAGCAGCAGGACACCAAACCAAATCGCAACGCAAGCAGCTGTGACAAACACAGGTAATGTAAAGTAATACTTTAAAAGTCATATGTATGTGAGGGCATCTATGTGCACATATCAATGTAGGTTGAATCTAGGTTGTAGTGCAATGTACAAAGTAGGTTTCACAGTTATGTATGTTTAGCAGTATGTTAGTATGTGTATACAGTTTTGTAAACAAACATGTTGATATACCTATCTATCATATGGATACGTATGTATGTCAATATATGTGTATGTGTATATATATATATATATATATATATATATATATATATATATATATATATATATAAAATATGCATATATGTATACATACATAGAGAGGGATGTAGGAATACATAGACAGATGTAGATAGAATATGTAGAAACATATATATGTAATACACACATACAGCTATAGATATATGTAGATACATATACATAGATAGACAGATCTGACTATCTACAGATATGACTGTATATGAAAATCTCACACTCTCCCTGTCCCACCCCCCTCTGTCACTCTCACCCCCTCTATGTCACACACCCCTCTCCATATCTATAGCAATATATGTACATCGATATATATATATATATATATATATATATATATATATATATATATATATATATATATGTATATGTATATATATATATATATATATATATATATAGAGAGAGAGAGAGAGAGAGATGTATATATATTCTGAGTAAGGCACATGTGTACAGATGTATTGCAACAGGTGCCTGGTGGCAAAGGCATGGAGTGAACACCAGTGTCAAAACTGGAGTACCATACCCCATTTCAAATCACCTACACCAGTAACCACCAGATATGTGATTGGCTGCCCACCACTGCATGTGTCAGGGGTGAACAGGGTCATAAATGTGTACAATAGTCCCCCAATGATAGTCACACTATAGTGGCACACTATTCCTGGAATACCTGCACATGGTATGTGTCAGTAGACATGGTGTGTCAGTTACGGACATGTAGATCAGTGTACCCCTCCACACCACACAATGGCTGCCATGGTATGTACCTCACATGACAGCTACAGATATGGAGAAGGACACAGTGACATGTACAACACTGTGACAATGCACTCAAACACATTACCAATGCACAGTGACTGACAACACCACAGAGTACACACATACTACCCACATAGAGGTTACCACTCCGGGATTTACATACTTAAGTCACACCCATGACAGATGTCCAACAACCATAGTAATACCTCACACCATCCACAACCTAAATGACTGCTGTGTGTCGTCCATGACACTGCAGTAGAGAGCACATGGTGGAGGTACAGGTTCCTATCCACAGATAAGACATACCCTGCAATAAACCATACAGCATTAAGAAGCAAGACTCCCCATGAGTACATGTCACACATACCCCTGATGAATGTTAGTCAGATAGGTAATATGCCATATGAGTCACCCTGTGTAACTGTTTGACAGGAGCAGGTACCATCACATCACATGTGTCACAATGGTCAGGATAGCAGAACAGTACGCTGCTGTAGTCCCAGGGGCAATAGCATATTGTATTGTATTGTATTGTAATATATTGTATTGTGTTGTATTGTATTGGTATGTAGAGGTGCCACCTTCGTGGAGTGGAACCACTGCTGCTGTACGCCAGTGTACAGGTACATATCCTGTAGTCAGGCTAGTGTTACATAGCACTTCTATATGTGTGTTTAGCTCTTCTTGGAGTTCATGTAGCATGCAACCGGGGATACCATCAGGTCCCATTGATGCTGTGTTTTCTGCTTTTCTGAGGGCGGCTCTCACCTGGACATCTGTGATGACAGGGAGGTTACAGTCAGCTGGGATAAGTATGCCTTAGTTTGGGGGAGAGGGAGGGGGGAAACTTGCACTGAACCTGTCTGCCACAATGTTGCCAATATCTGTGGGTTCAGTGAATTATTTGTTGTTGTATACTAACTATGGGCATATTGGAGGGTTCCTGACCAGGTTGCTAACATAACTGAAGAAGGCTTTTTGGTTATCTGTAGTGTCCCCGTTGATTTCCCTCTCAAAGTTGCCCATGGATGTTTGTATGAGATTAAATAGCTCCTTACTAGTGCTGATCAGACATGCCTTCCCTTTATGGAATTATGCTCTGTCTTGCAGTAGCTTCCATCTTTTGTTATACAATCTGTCTATGGCTGGGGTCCACCAGACAGGATGCTTTCCCTTTGTGGAGAGTGTCTTGGTCTTATATGGGATTGCATGATCCATGCATTCTCTGAGATGTCCGTAGAAATAATTTGTGAAGGGGTCAGCATTGTGGGTTGTGTCTTCCACTGGCCCAGTGGGCTTAAAGGATACCATGTCAGTGTTACAAAGTGTAAAGTTTGCATTTGAAATGTTATTCACTGTAGTCGTTTGTGCTGGTGGTGGAGGTGGGATATGTATATCCAGGGCAATTAGTTTGTGGTCAGCACACAGTAGTTGATGATGTACCCCATAAAGTACCTCGATACAAACCCCCAGAGTGAGGAGGTGCTTTGGACCTGAATCAGTGTTCTGACTGCTGGGGTTTGGTAGTATGTCGTATGGAGTGTGCCAGGTACTGTTGCACAGTTGCTGGCTAAGCACTGATACCTGGCCATTTACATGTGTATCCACCAATAGACAGGCAGATGCTATATATGTGAGATATGTTGTATCACAACAGTCGAGTAGCATGTGTAGTATGTGTGCCAAATTCTGCTGACATATTTTGCTGATATCATGTTATTTCCTTTTTCAGGACCATGGCTCACCAGCGCAATCCAGCGTACTCTGCAGCTGAGGATGAGGAAATACACCAGAGCCTGGTGTGGGATTATGCAATACTCTTTTCCCGCACCAGCCAGAATCAGCAGGAGAGGGCTGCACTGTGGCAAGACCTGGTCCATCGGGTAAATGACATAGGCACGCATAATAGGACATATGAGCAGGTACGACATCACTGCAGTGATTTAATCAGAAATGTCCGTCAGCGTGCATTGTATATCCACAGGCAACAGGTTGCCACAGGTGGTGGGGTGGCTACACATCCCCCACTCACCAGACTGGAGGGACTACTCATAAGTGTTGTGGCTCCAGCCCACCAACAACAGCAGCAGACCTGCATTATGATGGAGGCTGGAGCCACACAGCAGCAAGACTACGAGCGTGCAGGTAATATGCCATATGTATAGTTGACTGTTGTGTACACTGGTAGTTAATGCATGCATGAGGTGTGTCCTTGATTTGTAGCTGTCATCATAGTATTTAATGTGCAAGTGTGATATTCTCAATATCAGCAGCTGACCTGTGAAAGGCAACTGTTGTACTACTGACCTATATCATACTCAGTAGCAATGGCACAGTTGTGCCCACTGACATTAATTTCCTCACTTCTGCAGGTCCCTCCGGTGTAACAGCAATGCAGCCTATCCATGCTGGTGAGTGTGTATTAACAATACCTTTAATAGTCTTGATAGTAATAGTAATATTAGGCTCACTTAGTAGTGCTCTGTGTATGCATGCAGGTGTGTCTGTGTCTGTGTGTTGATATCTCGCATACTGAGTAGTGTGCAAGTGTGCAACTGTGTGCAAGTGTGCAACTGTGTGCAACTGTGTGCAAGTGTGCATGTGTGCAACTGTGTGCATGTGTGCACCTGTGCATGTGTGCATGTGTGCACCTGTGCACATGTGCATGTGTGCATGTGTGCATGTGTGCATGTGTGCATGTGTGCATGTGTGCACCTGTGCATGTGTGCATGTGTGCATGTGTGCACCTGTGCATGTGTGCATGTGTGCACATGTGCATGTGTGCACCTGTGCTTGTGTGCATGTGTGCATGTGTGCACCTGTGCATGTGTGCATCACTGGTAACATTGTGTAGACATTGTAAACTGTTTCCTGTTTCCCTCCCACAGGTTCTGGTGCTGCTTTGGTGTCATGCAGCAGGGAACCTGAATCAGGTGCCACGGGTATTGATAATGATGACATCTGTGTAATGGCACAGGAAGGTATGCCAGGGTCCGTCATCGGTCAGCCAATTGACAGTACACAGCTGTCAACCCCATCAATACGCACAGTCATCCTGCCAATACACCCTTTGTCACCAATGTCCCTAGGTGACAGACAGGATACAGTGGGCATTGACCAGGGTAATGTAGTATCTGTGGCACATGCTTCACCACACAGCAGCCATGGGCATGGCCCTGAGATGGTACCACACAGACATATGTCCAGGGGTTCTCGTGGGAGCATCCGTGGGCGTACTGCCCCTGTCAGACGTGCCCACAAAGGTGTTACAACCTCAGCTATGTTTTGGGCTGTCATGCAGGCACAGTCACGTATGGAACGGTACACCAGACAGGGTCTGAGGGAGCAGACAGCATGTCGCACAGCCATGACTGACAGTATGCGTGACATTGCGGCTGCCATCCGTAATTTCACCGATGTCATAGACAGACATTGTGGGGACATATTAGATCGGTTCCACAACTACATGTCCATGAGCCAGGGCAATGGTGGATGGTTGAGGCATCGACTTGGGCGCATGCCAGCAACAACAGCAGATGGCAGTCATCGCGGATGACGACAGGGCTGCGGCCGCCCCCATAGTGCCAGCAGCAGCCCCAGCAATGCTGGGTCTGTGCTGTCATCAGACTGCCCCAGGAGACCACGTGCACGTGGCTCTGGACAGGCCCGACAGGGATCTGTGTCCAGTCAATGAACACCTGCTTCTGATGATAGTACCCAGTCTGGATTGGTACTGGATACAGTCCGTAGCACCCCTGCAAGGCACAGGTACCATGTCCATGGCCAGAGACACTGATATGTATGACCTGGCAGGTACAGTCTGTGGCTGTCCACAAACACCAGTATATGGCAGCCATGAGGTGGAACTGTGTGCATCCATACACACATGCAAATTGACAACACCTAGGGCTACCGCATACATGCACACACTGCATCAACATTGCCCCACCTTGTACTGCTGTCCCTCACCAACACACATACACATACATTTCAATTGGTGGTATCAGTGGCAGACTCAGGCATACCAAGTTCACACCCTGTGCATATGATGAAACTGTGCCACCTCCTGCAATCTGTAACATCAGTGCAGGTACAGGTTAACATGTTGCTGATGCACAGGGTGACTACATAGACGTGTAGTAATAGTATCATGTTGTTAACAGTACTGTGTGCTGATATAATTGTGGGTATATCCCAGCATGCCTGATGCAGTAAGGGTATGATTGTCTTGTACTGTTGTCTACGCCCATGGTAAGTACCATAGTGTATCATCTGCACATGTTGGCATACTGGTGGTAAGGATGTCAACATAAGGCTACATACACAGGTAGCACAGGGGATAAGGTAATGAAAGTATTGATACACAATGATGGATATGTAAACTGCAAGTGGCATGTTTCCCACACTGGACTCTGCAATGCGGATGTTTGAGGATGTTGATATGTGTGCAGTACTAAACGATTGGTACAGGACACACAGGAGCACCCTAGCACTGCAAGCTCACATCTCATACCATGCTAGACAGCCCCAACACACAAAACTAACTTTCACAGGAGGGAGAGTCCCCATAAATGTCAGGGATACTGTGGTGGCAGGAAAGGTAGCATACATCCTACTAAGTATGGAACCACTGAGTGAAGGCTCAGTGTCTGTTATTTGACATGTGTATTACTGCAGGTATGAGCACCTGGGTTTCCATCCAGTTATTGTACATCCTGACGGTACATGGTCTGTACACTTGTGTGTGCTGAGACTGGACCCTAGCCATCTGACCTGTGTATTTCAATGTACATGTGCATAGTGCCTGCATATTTGCACTGTTACCTACTGGAAGTGGTACAGCTTGTTTGTTGTACAATGGACTACATGCAGCCCTGCTTACTGTAGCTTTGTTTGCATGCATGTTTGCTTGCAGTTACCCTGGAACACTGATCCCACCTGCAATGCAGAGTTACAGAGCTTCTGTGGACTCCTAGTGACATCTGCATAGCTTACTATATGTATGTCCATGTCTCACTTGACAGAACGTCACTGTTTGTCCTGTTCACATGTACGTTGCCTGTGACACATTGCATATGACTTACCTGGCATTTGTCCATGTGAGCAGTCATATATGCCAGTGCTAACTAATCACAGGCACTACACCCTCACATACTCACCTTCTGCACCTTGTTCCCCATTGGCCCTATGTGCTGTTAATCACCATGGCAATCACAATACTATGGTAGCATGTGCAAAGGTCACTTGTCAGTCACCTCTATGGTACAGTTGTGGAATATGTGGGTCATGTGGCAATGTCACAGCTGCCACATGTACACAGTCAACCCTCTCCCCTACACATGGATGTACAACACATGTATGAGCTGCAACTACATAGCCAAACTGGGGACTAAGCACTCTGAACCCAGTACTGGCATACCCTGTCAGGTGGCATGAAATACTACAGTGACTACAATACCAGTCTGATGTAGACCTACACTGACAGCAATCCAAACACGTGAACACACTGGGCCATTTGTGGAGCCTCAGAATAGCATCCTGCCTGAGCAGCAGACACCTCTGCAGCTGGCACACAGGCATACGTTAAGCTGGAACACAGCACGTGCAACACATAGCACACAAATCCTGTGTGCCAAACAGCCACAGCCTGTATGGCTAGACGACACACCTGCTACAGTTGTGTTAGGTACCTTTATTGTCTGGTACAGTGAGGTCCCGCTCACCAGGCTGGACAAGGTGAAGGTCACAGTGATATGCCCGTGGGGCACTATGGTCCACCACATAACACAAGCATACAGGTCAGTCAGAGGCATGGACACATATGACTCAGTCATTGTCCATGCCACTATGGCTGACCTGTGATGTACCTCCCTGGACTACATGATAGGGAACATGGAAGGGCTCTCTGAGCATGTGGCACAGGCTGGTATGACCCTGACCTTGGTTGGCATCATACCCTCACCAGGAATGCTGACGTATTACTGAATGCTGATGAATTACTGTAGCTACAACACCCTAGCTGAAAGGTTCCTAGCATGTAGTCACTGCATTGCTATGGAACAACTTGTTACCACTCCCACAACAGGTGAAAACATGCAGCACCTGTTCATCAACAACATGTAGACTATATGCCCCAGACCAGATGTGTACCCCTCGCTGCTAGGATGATACCATATACAACTCACACTGTATATACACATACCACATGCAGCACCCACACAGAAGACCACAGTCATAATGTTATCCAGTGCAAATACCATGTATTCACATGTGGCAGGCATCAGACATGGGAACTATTGAAGGTCACAGGTACATATGTGTATTTGGCACACACATACATCATCTGTGTCCATTGCCATTACTGGTTTAATCGATGTCATGCATTATTGTGAACAACAACCCACACACATGGGCATTCCGTGTGACAAAAACACACGTGGCATGTGTGGAATTCAAAGCCATAACTAACTGTGCTATGACAGTAGTGAGAGACGCAGTAGCAGAGCATGCTATTTGCATTACTGGGAGATTTGCCCTCTTCTGCTGTACTTGTAGGGTGCTGACATCATCTCTGTGTAGAGATTGGAATATGCAGCAGCTGGTGTGTTGTACTGGTTGCCAAAAGGGTCAGTTCTCTTACACATGTAATTGCACACACCCTACTTTCACACACCCCCACACACACACTTGCCATTTGCAGGATTTAACCCCCTACTTAAGTATGTTATGAAACTCAAGACGGACGCATTAACAGAGCGCACTATTCACATTACTGGGAGGTTTCCCTTCTCCTGCTGTACTTATAGGGTGCTGACATCATCAATGTTTAGAAAGGGGAATGTGCATCCTGTAGTGTGTTCTCCTAGGTGCCAAAAGGTACATTTCTTTCATACAGAATTGCACACACACTAACCCCCCTCCACACACACTGAGCATTTGCAGGATTCAAACCTCTATCTAACTATGTTATGACACTCGAGACAGATGCATTAGCAGAACGCATTATTCGCATTACAGGGAGGTTTTCCTTCTCCGGCTGTACTTATAGGGTGCTGACATCATCAGTGTTTAGAAAGAGGAATGTGCATCCTGTAGTGTGTTCTCCTAGTTGCCAAAAGGGACATTTCTCTCACACAGAATTGCACACACACTAACCCCCCTCACCCAAACAAACACACTGAGCATTTGCAGAATTCAACCCCCTACCTAACTATGTTATGACACACGAGACGGATGCATTAGCAGAGCGCGCTATTCGCATTACTGGGAGGTTTTTCTTCTCCTGCTGTACTTATAGGGTGCTGACATCATCAGTGTTTAGAAAGGGGAATGTGCATCCTGTAGTGTGTTTTCCCAGTTGCCAAAAGGGACATTTCCCTCACACAGAATTGCACACACACCAACCCCGCTCACCCACACACCCTGAGCATTTGCAGGATTCAAACCCCTACCTAACCATATTATGACACTTGAGGGAGACGCATTAGCAGAGCGCACTATCTGAATTACTGTGCATTTGTTCTGCACCTGCAGTATTTATAGGGTGCTGACATCATTATTTCTACAGAGGTATGCACATCTAGTACTACCTGTCAGGTGGGGGATAGCATATATATGCATTTGCAGCCACCTACTTCAGGGTCAGATATGCACATCAGCACTGGCAGGTTATGATCTATACCATGCTTCGTGACCACAGGACCTGCAACACACAACGCAACCAGTTCGGACCACCCCTCCCACATCCAGGACACACACTTTGCTTCACTGGGAACAGTGCCAAGATATGCAGGTGTTCACATACACCATTCCAGTTGTTAACGTCAGGTACAGGTATATTGTGTGTGGGAACTACTCAGGCCTCTACAACATTACCCTACAGTCACTACAATTTGTGAGTCCATGTGCTATGGCAGAACCACTCACCACAGCCACAAGGGGGAATACATATTGCACCTGACCATCTGCAACATGGGTACTCACTGTTCCACACCAGAGGTAGACCACCATTGTTGATATCTGACCATACCCACCTTTCCCTGGACATCCATATCCCATCCCCACCCCCAGGCAAGGTTGTCACTGCAAACAAAGTGTATTTATCAAAAGCAGACTTTACACTTGTGAAGACTGGGGTGGAAGACTTCAAAGGACCCATGCTGGGGGAGTATACAGTCCACTCTGCATGATCCTTGACAATTGCATTCTATGAGCATGTGGAAGGTTTGCAGTGATCATGCTATCCCAAATATACCCATGACTCCTCCACAACTGGACACTTGTCAAGTGTACACCAGCCATATATGAGCTGTCCAACAGACAGAGTGAGCTAATACATTGCAGAGCAGTAGCCCACAGAGGGAGGACATCTCTGAACAGTACTGGCATGACACTTCAATCCCTCATAATCATCACGACAAAGTGTTGACAGTGAAATTGTCCAGACAATGCAGATAAGGCTCCCCTCAGTCTGTTATTGACGCCCACTTACTGTTAGAGGTCCTCACCAACCCTCTTCCAGCACACACCAACAACATGGATGTGGCTTAGCAAATTCAACCCTGGGATCTCCACTGTGTCCCTGCTTGACGGAGGCACAGCACACTAGCCTCACACGGTGCCTTATGTGACCTACTTTACAGTGGCACAGTAGCCTACTGTACTGGGGAGGCAGACGCCGAGCACACTCTGGCTAAGCTGTCATTCCCTAGGGCAAACAGCCTAGTGTTGACCTCTACACCCATATGTTTAATTGTCAGATGCACAATATTTGTTGCTGATAGACTGTTTGCAGGTCTTTATTGCCATAGCATTCCCTGTTTCTATGAACAACTTGTGTATCTGTGGAAGATGTTTGAATATGAGAGGGATCCACTATATCACTTATGTCTCTGTAGTCATTTAACTGTGTGCACTGGGCAGATTGTTGTAATGTGGTTGGTTCCTGGAATAACACGTACAAATACCAGATATGTGTGGCCAACTGCTAAACTGAGATTTGGCCCAAGTGTGTGAGCATGCCCAGTTCAGGCTTTCCATGGCATGTTGTCTGACATATGTCTCATTTATGAAAGTGTGCGAGCATGCCCAGTGTGAGCTTTCCATATGTTGAACTCTGCAGCCCACCACATTTGTGGATGAGTGTGAACTTCAACAATATCTCACGTTTATGGTTGTGTGTTGTGTGTCATGTTGTGTACTTACTGTCCAACTGCTTTGTGTCTGAACACAACAGGGATTATACTGTGCCTGCAGGGTTTGCATGGGATACTTTGCATACAGTTGTCAACATCCTTTCATACTGACCTAACACTGTAGTACCGTATAGTGTACTGGTTCAGTACTTTCACTGTGGTGGACAGTATCCTGGGCTTTAGTCCTATCACTGCTTTACATTTTCATAGTGAGCACAACAGACTGGTTAGGGGCCAGTTGTGCACATCTGACCATGTTGCATTATGTTCAGATATGAACTACTTAAACCAGGCTTGTTCAACATTGGTAGGGTATTCCACAACATAGGTGAACATTGGAAAACACTAGCGATGTGCCCTAGGCCATTTCTAATGCTAGTCGGAGAGTGTGTTTGTCCTTTGACACACATTGTAAATGGAGTTTGCCATGACATATGTCATGGTTAGTATACTGTGCCTCCGTCTACCCGTGACATAACAGTGATACCCAGGGTAAACCTACCATCTCCCATCCACTCATCAAGATTCCTCTTGAGGAGAGTCGATGAGTGACTCTCTGGCTAACCTGTACTGGGAGTTTACTCAAGAGTGGGGGTGGCTTCTGTGTTATGGATCATTCAGTACAGCTTGTCCTATGTATGTCAATGCTGAGGTTCAGGTCTCTCATGTGCATAGCTCACTGCCATTCAGATTGTACAAGGTGCAGCATGTTCATTGATTCCAGCTTGGACATGGCTTTATACATCGGGCACAGCTTGCCTCTCGGTGGGCAGTATGGCAGTGTGTGGAGCTGCAGTTTGTTTAATCAGGCAACAAATGGCATCTGTTCAAGCTCTTTGGTACTCCTGGTGAGGTACTTTTGGGGACTTTACAGTTGATGGAGGTGTCTGCTGAGGTACATCCCACAGGGGCTATTGTAGTCAATTGTAACGCTGATGAAGGATGACTGCAGAGCCACAATGACCTCCCCTTATCTAGATCTGACAACCTTCATGATTAGGTGGGTATATGGTATGTTTCTGTAACCACTACAGCCACATGCTTGTCCAATGCAGGATATCTATCAACTTGTATCCCCAGGTCTCTCATTACATGTTAAGTACTTAATGGGTTAACACCTATGTGGTAATTGGTGGGCACTTACTGTATATCCACATGGGTTGACTATACACTTTTCTGAAATTAGCTTGCTAACATGGCTATGGCACCAGTTGTCTGTTTCTATGTGGCCCTTTTGTGGGATGCTTGTGTCAGCTGGAGGGTCAGATATGGTGGCCAGTTTGTAGTCCTCTGCAAACTTGTTCAGACACAGTCCTTCCATGTTGGCCTGTACCTATGGGACATATATACCAAACGAGGGAGGTCCCAGGACCAAGCCTTGTGGGATGCCAGTTATATCTGGTTTGTAGTCTGACATGGCTGCAGCATGTCTGACCATGTCACTTCTGTCCTTTGTCTGGTTTGCAACCCCTCTACTGACATAGGGGTTTATATTTAATCTGGTGAGCTTATCTATAATGAACACGTGGGGTATTGTATAGAAGCCTTTGCAAGGTCCCGCTATGCTGTGTGGACCACATTGCCCTCATCAATGACCTTAATGACTGTTTCAAATGAGTCAAACATGTTTAAGGGGCAGGATCTGCACTTAAGAAAGCCACACTGGGTAGGGTCCGGTGTCAGTAGGTCCCCAATATCTTTATGTCTGCGGTACATGCTGATCCTTTCCATAGCTGTGCAGACCAAGCTTGTCAGGATTCTGGGGTGGTAGTTTGCAGTATCCATTCAGGCAACACCTTTGTTGAGAAGGACCACTGTTGTTGTACACTGCTCTTTGGGTACATATCCTGTGGTAAGGCTGACATTGAGCAGTAGTGTTATTTGGCATTCCATTCTTCTTGGAGTCCACGTTGGACTCAGCCCAGGACACCATCTCATACCATTGATGCTGTGTGTTTTGCTTTGTAGATGCTGGTTGTTACCTCAGCATCTGCAATGTCAGGGGGCCAGCCGTCTGCTGGGATAGATATTTTGCATTTTGGGGGGGGGTTTGCACTGCACCTGTCAGGTTAGATGTTGGCAATATGTGTGTGTGTTTGGTATGTTGTTTGTAATATTTGAGTGATTCAGAGCATATCTGTGAATTCCCAACAAGGTTCCTACCATCAGTTAAGAAAGCCTTGTGATTATCCTTAGTGTCCTGTACAATTTGTATCTTCATAGGTTCATACTAGGCTATCCACCCTAGGGCATTTATAAGCCTAGCCAGAGTGTGTGTGGCTTTCGCCACCCCTTGCTATGTGAATATTATAACCATTTATGATTTACTTTACTGTGCCTCTGTCTGGACGTGACACAGTGAAGACCCCCAGTGTACATCTACGATCATCCATCCACTTGGCAAGATTCCTGTTGAAGAGTGTCAGTGAGGGGCTCTGCCTAACATGGAGTGGGATTCTGTTCCAGGGTGTAGGGAGCCTCTTGGTTATGTATCTGTCCCTCCAGCACATCCTATTTCATTATGTGTTGAGGTTGACATCTCTCACTCTCACAGCTCCGATGGCTTTGGGTTTTCTGGGGTGGAGCATGTCCATTACTCCTGTGTTGGACATGGCCTTGTACAACAGGCATACAATGCCTCTGTGTAGGCAGTATGTGACTGCATTCAGCTGGGGTGTCTACAGCCAGGCAGCATATGACATATATTTGCGACCCTTTATCCTCTTGGTGAGGTACCTTTGAGGTCTTTCTAACTGCTGTAGGTGTCAGGTAAGGTACATCCCAAATGAGGCATTGTACTAGATTATGGGTCTGATAAGAGAACAGTATAGGGGCACAATGACCTCTGTTGACATAGATGTGAATCCTTTCATGATACGGTGTCCAGTATAGACAGTCTTCCTAGCCACGTTGGCAATGTGAGTGTCACATAACAGGTTACTGTCCAATTGTGTCCCTAGGTCCCTGATTACTCCTTCCATACATAATGGATTGCCACCTATGTGGTAATTTGTCAGTACCTTGTTTGGTATTTGGTGAGACATTCATACTGTCCAGTGTCTTCAGGACGGCTGGGTGGGGTTCCTGTGTGTGAGAGTGTGGTCTGTAGCATGCTACAGACTGTACAGCAGTTTTGCCTATGGTTAGTTGCACATGGGTGGTCTCTGATGCTTCGTGCATTGTCAGTTACCTGGATGTGTGGGTGTCTGTGCTGAATATGGATACTCCCCCTCCTTTTATGTTTTAGTCCAGGTCTTGGGGCCATAACGCATGATATGAGGTATAACCTGGTAGTGCTGGTGTGCTGTCAGGAGCCTTGCTGCAGGTTTCTGTCACTGCACAGACATCAATGTTCTCCATACTGGGGAGGGCCTCAGGAGCATGCATATTGAGGTTTACACGTCTGGCATTGGTCAGCATTACCCTTATGTTTCTTTCCACTTATGTTTTCTAGGGTGGTGGGTTAGTCTTTTCAGCCTTGCCTACAAAAGGCTCTATTGAGGTGGCAAAAGCCTTTTCCAATATCCAGATACCCAGGGGTAACAGGTGCAAGCCATCCCTGGAACAGCAGCATGGCTTGTCAAGCATGACATCCCAAGCAGACAGACATTGGATCCCCTTGGAATGACACCAGTAACTGTGCCACTTGTTAAAGCTGATCATTCTGTGTTTGTACTGTGGCATCATTCTTGGTGAGGGTAGGATGCTGCAAACAGTCAGTATCATACCAGCCTGGACTACATAATTGGAGAGCTCATCTATGTCTCTTTTCATGTAGTACATTTCATGAGGTACATCTCAGGTCATTCATGCCAGCATGGACAATGACTGCATCATATTTCTACTTGCTTTGGGGTGACCTGCGTACTTGTGTTATGTGGTGTATTGTAGCAGCCTACAGGCAGCTTACTGTACCCTTTCCCTTGTTCAGTCTGGTGAGCGGGACAGCAGTGTGTCTGACTATGGAGTCACCTATTACAACTGTATCAGGCATGTTGTTTCTCCTTCTGGTCTGTGACTGTTTGGCACACCAGCTTTGTGTACTATGTGTTGCATGTGCTATGTTTGGAGGTTGTGGTTGCTTGGGTGTCTGCTTTGGAGGCCTCTGTTGATGTGGTGTTTGTAATTAGGGCCTCCGGGAATGTTTTTCTGTGTTTATGTCTTTGGTTTGCAGTTGTGATAGGTCTACGTGGGACTGGGTTTGTGGTGTGTGTGGTTACCTTCTCCTCCTGACTAGTTTTGACAGTACTGAGTTGAGGGAGCTCAGCCTCCGATTTGGATAAATGGTTGCATCTCTCACATATATTTGTATTTCTTGGGGGGAGTTGAGGGTTGTCTGTGTACTTGGGGCAGGTGTAACATTGCCTCAAGATTCACAGATTCAACTTGTTGTAGCTGGCCTTAGTGGATTGTATGTGTGGACATATTTTATTGCCATACTACTGATCAGTGATCCCACACGTCCAGGTAACTGATCAGTGATTACTTCCCTTTTTATGTTTGCTCTATCATGTACTAGCTTCCTCATTCTATTGCATGGTTTGGTAATGGCTGGAGTCCACCATGCCAGATGCCTGCGTGTATGGCATTGTGTCTTGGTTTTATTTGGGATTGCATAATCCAAGCATTCCTGGCAGTGCTCATGGAATGCCTGTATAACAGGTTCTGAGGTGTGGCCCATATTTTGCACCTGCACAGGGCCTTTAATGGATTCCATATCAGTTTGGAGGAGTGCAACTTTTGCTTTACACATGTTTTTCACTGTGGTTTTCTGGCCAGGGACTGTGGTCAGGATGTGTATATCCAGTGTGATTACTCTATGGTCTGGTCTTACCAGTGAGGGATACACTTCTCATCTTGCCATCCAGTACCCATGTTGCTGATTATCACATCCAGTATGCTTACCCCTCTTGTGAGAGTGGTACGTTGCTCCTGGGCATTTTGGTTTATGGATTCTAGCAACTTTTGTCCTACAGTGTTGGAGCTAGTATAATGCTCCCAGTCTATGTTTGGGTATTTTCAGTCACCCAATATAATGTGGTTTGGAGGGCTTGATATATTCATGTATTCCAACATAGGCCAAGTGCAGTTCCTGGTGTTAGGACGGTAGTCTGTAGCAGGCTATAAACTGGGAGGCAGTTTTAGCCACTGTTACTTGACCATGGCTAGTCCATGCTGCTTCTTGTTGTGGTACCAACATGGGGGTGTGGTTATCCTTCACAATTATTGCTAGTCACCCTCCTTTTGTAGCTTGTTCCATGTTTTGAGGCTGTACAGCACAGTATGAGGTGTAACCTAGTAGTGTTAGGGTGCTGTTGTGAGCCTTGACCCAGTTTTCTGTTACAGGACAGATATCAACATTCTCCATACTGGGGGAGTTTAGATTGCATGCATCTTGCTGTTTAGACTTCTGGCATTGGGTAGCATTACATCTAGGTTCTTATCCCTTGTGATACCTATGGAGGTGGGTTTGTGTTTTGAGCCTTACCTATTCAGGGCACGCTGTAGGTAACAACAGCCGTTGCCAGTATCCATAAGGCCTGGACTGATAGGTGCACACCTCCCCTAGCAGGTGGAGCATCATGTCATGCTCAGCATGTCATCCCAGGCTGGCACACATTGGATCCCCTTTGACTAACTGCAATACTTCAGCCAATTATTGCAATTGATCATCTCATCGTCATATTGTGGCATCATGCTTGGTGAGGGTAGGATGTTAGTTAGGAACATTGCTTAACACATGGCATTCATGCCTCAGGTGGTGCTGCAGGGCTGCCTCTGTTGGATGCACATACTACACTCCATGTACATGTTTGAGAGCAGGTTAGGTCATTTTAGGCATCCCTGTTATTATATGAGTGAGTCAGAGAGGGGTATCATTCCCAGAGTTCCTACTGAGCCAGTGTATGTGCTATGCGTTGCCTCTTTGCCAAGGCCAGGGCATACTGGGCATGCCTCCTTCTGCCTACTGGGGCAGGCTCAGGTTGTTCCTCCTCTGAGTCATGCTCTGCCTGTGATGGCCTTGGCAATGGTCGGGGGCTGTTTGGCCCGGCCCTATGCTGGTCCTGCTGCAGCTGTTTTCACAAGATCATACTATGTAGCATAGCAAATACCATGAATATTTGGGTACATGTAGTTGGTGAGTACTGCAAGGCTCCACCAGATGTGTCCAGACACTGGAACCATGACTTGAACAGCCCAAACACACGCTCTATTACATTACGTGTTTGTGCATATGCCTCATTATGGCGTTCCTGTTCAGGTGTGTGTGCATTTCTGATGGGTGTCATTAGCCATGGCTCCAGTGCATAACCTGCATCCCCCACTAGGTGTCCATGTGGGATGTCCCCATTGGCAAATGTCTGGTACAGCTGCGTCAAATGCCAGATATGGGAATCATGGTAGCTCCCAGGGCAGCCAGCACACACATTCATTATTATGCCCTGGGCATCACACACAACTTGGCAGTTGATGGAGGGGAAGACCTTGCAGTTAATGTAGGCCCTACTCCGCTCACTGGCTGGTGCTTTGATGCGTATGTGCGTGCAGTCTATTGCACCCACTACCTCAGGGTATTCCGCTATTTGCTGGAAGAGACGCATATTGCTGGCCAATACCTCACGGGCATTGGGGAAATATACATGATCACCGACATGTGCTGACATGGCATCCAGGAACTGGTGCAGTACCCTAGAGGCTGATGCCTGTGATATCCCCATCATATCACCAGTTGGCCTCTGGAAGGTACCTGTTGCTAGTATTCTTAGGCGAACACATACCTTGGTTTCCACTGGGATGGGTTCCCCTCTGTTGGTTCTGTGTGTGAGGCGTGGCCTGCACAGCTCGACAATTTGCTGCAGGAGGTCTCTGTCCACTCTATAGCGCTCCACTATCTCCAGCTCATGTAACCCGTGGTAGGTGACCCTGGGCCTGTACACTCTTCTCCGTCTCCTCACTGTGGGTTGTCTGGCACCATTTGCATTGTCACCACCCTCAGCAAGTAGCCTATGTCTCCTTATGACAGCTATGGCAGCCCCTAGCATTTCTGCTCTGAGTTCAGCTTTTTCAGTTTTCACTTCTAATAGCTTACTCCTGTCTTGCAGTGTCTCTTGAGAGAAACATCCTGCACTGCTGTTTGCAGAGTTTTAAGTGCTTGGCTGAGCTACTATTCTGCCTGTGTAATTGCCTGCTTCTAATTGTTTTCACCTGCTAGCTCCAGCAGTATTCCCTGTTAGCTTCCTACTAATTCTGTTGCTTCCTGTTTCCTCTCTGTTTCCTCAGGGGGGGAGCAACGCGCATACCAGCAGAAACATGCTCGCAGTGGCTTACATGCGCACACACATGCTTACACAGTTTAGAATCTTGTTATTCGGGTTAAAATGTACACACACCAGTGCAAACAGTCTTACAAGTCTGCCAACAGGCTCCCACATGCTCAGTCTGCCTTACACGCGTGCACACTGCCCTACTCACGCCTCATGGCATGCACACGTGCGTATGTACGCCCAGCAAGAAACTGGTGTAAGCAACAGTGTACACCTACCATTTCTTGACTTTCCCATGCTTATCTTGTGGCACTCCTCTTTCCATGATATTTGTCTGACATCTGTCATGTAACACTGACCTCCAATGAACTGCATTTCTTTCTGCCATTCCCCCCTGTGATGTCACCTATCTCCTACTCTATTCCTCCCCCTTATGTATCTCTTACACTACTCAGAATGTGCTCATTTGCTATGTGACAGTGGAATTCAGTATCCTAACACTCATTTACATCAGATTGCCTACTAATGCTTAGTTACATGTCTTAGACTCAGCTTCCCCCCTTAGCAACCACTAAACGGTGGCCATGTTGTTTTTGGTCTGCTGGTCCCTGCATTGTAAATCCATGTATTGCATAAAACCCACATTTGTGGGTTTATAACCTTCATTTTTATGTTTTATATAGCGCAGCCCGTTTGTGTGGGGCTGCGCTGCGTTTAAACATCGCCGAAAAAAAAATATTTATTTTTCATATTTGCATCGGGGTACCTTGCCAATGGCCACATATTTGGCCATTGGCATGCTGCCTGACACATATGCACCCTTTATTTGGAGCTGGCATGGCTCCATTGTGTTTTTTGCAGAAACGTACTCAGTTGTCAACTGAGTACATTTCTGCAGCTAAAACGGCTCTTACACGGGCTGCTTTGGGCTTCCTGGATCACTAATCTACCTCATTTGCATGCCTTTCAGCTGCAAGTGAAGTGATTAGCATATCCACGCCCACTCCGTGTAAGAGACGTTTTAGCTGGTCTCTTACATGGAATTTCGGGCTGTTCCTGGATCGTGAGGGCTGCATGGAGTCTTACACTACTCTTAGACTCCGTGCAAGCCTTCGTGAATCCTGCCCATTGTTTTAAATTAAACCAAACAAAATACATTTTAATACATTAGATTATATCCTATCTATCAAGTTTAAAACAAATGAATGCTAATAAAAGCTCTTTTAAAAATATTTCAATCTTAAAAGAAAGCAGCCAAAATATTCATCTATTAAGGGCTTTCAGTTTTAACAAACAAGAAATAAAGCAGTAATAATTTAGCCTGGGCCATTTAAAATCATTAAGCCTTAATTACCATAGGAGTTCTTTTTTCTCTAAGAGAAGACTAATAGGGCCCCCTCTTGGTCCTAAAATAATTGCATCTATGGCCGTATATTTAAAGCTATGTCCCAAAAATTCTTTAACGTGCTTTGCTAGGGCATTAGTATCCTGCCCCTTTCTAATTGCATATTCATATTCGTAAATTCTGTCTCTGAATCTACGGTCAGCTTTGCCCACATAATAACATGGACAATATTGGCAGCTGGCTAAATATATTGCCTCCTTATGATTACAGTCAAATTTGTGATTAATCCTATACTCTCTTCCATCTACTTGGAATTTATTGCCAGTATTAATTTTTGAACACCATGAACATCTATCATATCTACCCATTTGGGGGGTTCCTATCTAGTGGTACTCTATTTAAATTATACTCAACCACAATAACACCGAAGAAAAAGTGCCCCACGAAACAAACTAGACCACAATATGTTGAAATGAAGCTCTTGGAGCCTCGAGCCACCCAAACAGACTTTATTACAAAAATAAACCACACTATAGCAACGATTGTAATAAAGTCTGTTTGATTGGCTCGAGGCTCCAAGTGCTGCATTTCAACATATTGTATTCTACTCAAATTATCCAAAACTGACTTGAAATGAATTCCTCTCCTAAAAACTATCCTAGAAAGTAGTGCAAATTTCTCTCTGACATGGCTTTTCTCCATCTGAATAGCCCAATTTTTAAATAAAATCCTTTGTATCTCGCCATGGTCCTCATTGAATTGGGTAATAAACTGAACAACATTCAATGGGGACATACCTAGATTATTCTGGTCACCATTAGTTGTAACAATCTCAGTGAGATTGTTACCTAATACATATGAAGACCCTAAAATAGGGTGAAAATATCCTGTTGTTCTTTTAAAAACTGCCTCATTCTTTACATCAGTAAGTAAGGTAGGGTAACTGACATGGAAATGGTGAATGCTGACTGGAGCATTCCTTATATAAAAGCATAAAAGCATTGAATTTTTAAGTTTGTGTTATCTGATGAAGTTCACTTATTTGATGGACAAAAGCATTAATAAAGTCTTGGTAAACAAATTTTAGCTTGGCACTTTTTGCTTGGTTTCCCTGTGAGTTATTTCAATGGTTTTATTTATTTGCAGTTTGTCTTTTTTTTTTTTTTTTTTTTCATTAGCTTGCTTGCTAAATTAGGTGGAGATTCAGAGTATGAGAGAAGAGACAGAAAGAGGGAGAGGTAGTGCCTTTATGTACATATAAGTAGAGTGACTTATAATTTTTACTGCAGGAACTCCCTTGAGGCCTTCCTAATTTAACGAGTATGCATGTTTGTGTTGTCTCTGAAACCTGGCTCCAGCATTGTCACAGTATTCCCTCCTTAGCTTTCTTCTTTGCCTACCACTTGTTTAACTCTGAAAGTGTAGATACCAGCAGTGCTCCTGTTGGTATGTCCATCTTTATCCAAATCGCCATCAGCTCAAGACTAATCAACCAGGACAATGACCTCAAACTCCTTTGTACACTAGTATCTGTAAATAAGACCTTACTTCACCTCCTGGCTAACTGCAGGACCACATACATGACATCTGCAAAACACAAATCATATTTTAATAAACAAGTACCCCTAACCATTAACTTAAATACCATCTTTCTATGGACTACTCCTCCATAAATTGTCACACCTATAGTTCTACAAATAAATATGCTCAGTGTTTTGTTAACTTTATCAAACAAACTCCTTCAAACAAATAGCACAGTCCTCCCATTAGAAGCATCAACGTACTTGATCATGTCCTCACCAACAGAATCCATGTCTATTCCTTGCCCATTGTGTAATCGTCACTGGTCATATCAGATCACTGCACTGTTTTATTCACCCTACTGTCCCAGTACAGATCAATGACCAATGAGCCTTCTTTAGAATCTTCTCAAAGGTCAGTTTTTTCACAGCTGATGATGACTTGAGATGGCTCAACAGTCCTATTTGCTATAAGTACAACACCAAGATAGAAACAAACCCTTCACTTAAAGCTCAGCTATGAATAAATTTTACAGTAAAAGGAAACACTCATAGCCTTAAATAACTGAAAAAAATTGCATGCTATAACCAACATTAAAAGGGATAACAAAGAACCAAGGAGCAATACCAAATCCTACAGAGCCAATTATAGACTAAAAATTGCTATGCAGCAAAGAATAACCACAAAACATCCTTTAATTATGTAAAGACATCTGACTTCATAGTGCAGAAGGATGGAATTGTAACTGTGACTCAGAAGACTAGCCTTGGCACCGGAGGAACCAGGCAGGGAAAGAGGAGTAAAGGAGGCTTGGCCTGATAGGGTGGGGAGGGTAGCATACACCACACATGTTTGGTGTGATATCTCTGGTGAAATCCAGGAAAAAAAACTGATCCAGTGCCATCATGGCTGTCTAAATGATGGCCCGTTTTTGACTGCTTCTTGCCTTCTGTGATAAGGGAATGAAAGGATCATTTAGCCAAGAGGGGGGATGATTATTAGCAGGTAACAGGACTAAAATCAAGTAACAAAATGCAAAGAGCCTCAGAAATAATACTCAGCATTGTACCATACTTAGCTCTAATGGTAACACTTACTCAAACCTTGAGAATACTGTTAACATTCTTGCAAATAAGTTCCAGTCAAACTTCTCCCCCTGTCACCTCCAAGCTTCCCAATAAAAAGTATCCACTTTATACGGTAAATACCCCATTCCTAGTAATCAACTCTAAATATAATAAAAACACTCACCAAGATCAAAACTACAAGCCCTATGGATTCAGATAACATACCAGCTATTTTATGGACAGTATGGAACACCCACTATCCGTCCTCCTCCTCAAACTATTCAGCCACAGCCTCTGCTGAATATGTATCAGAAGCCTGGAGAGCAACTGTAGCAGTTCACCTCCACAAGCAAGGCTCCATCATGTAGCCTGGCAACAAAAGACTTACCAGCCTAATCAGAATCATTTGCAAGGTTATAGAATGTGTTATCATAGACCTCACAGACAGGGACATGGAGAACCTACAATCCCTATAACATAGTCAATTTGGCTTTGTAAAAGTTTGAACATGCCTATTTTACTTTTTTGAAACAATCATAGAAGTTCTAGGGGAGGGTAACAACATGCATCCAGCTTAATTCAATTTAGCTAATGCTTTTGACTCTCCCCTCACACTCGCATTGTCAACAAACTGGTCAAACTAAGTATAAATCCTTATGTAACATACTGGATTGCCAAATAGCTCACTAGTACACACCAGGTGATGGAGCCCTGTTCTCCAATAGACTTGTTACCAATGGTGTACCCCAGAGCTCTGTTTTGGACCACTTCTATTTGGCATCTATTTCTCTTATGCCAAATCTGAGATTAAAGGCTGCTGGCTGACCAAGTTCATAGATAACTGCACCTTTGGAGCCATCACTGACTGCAATGATGGCACTGAGGCCTAACTCAGAGAAAATTCATTGTACTATGATTTTTTTTCTAAAGCTCAATGTCAAAAATTTTGCATTGCACAGTTTGGGAAATGAACTCTTACATACCTACCCCATAAATAATAACCCCTCCTTAAAATAAAAACTGTCATTTCAGACCAAGACATCTTCAAGGATAACAAGCCCTCCTTTGACCACCACACCATAGCTGTCCTTAGGAAAGTCTTTAACCTCATTCAACTGATTACTAAGAGCATCTCCTAGCAGAAAGAGGTAATCATTCTCCTCTACTCGTCCCTCATCTGACCCATATTATATAAAGCACCCTTCTACAAACCCAGTGGCATCTGTGGTGGAGTCTCCTTACTCGTCAAGGACCATAGTACCTCTAAGCAGGTATTTAGCAACCCACAGACTGAACTCACAAAACAACTACAGATCAATCAAGATGGAATTAATTATCAACTAATAGCTTGTTACAGAACATCTTGTCTGTCCCCTGCTAATCACATAAGAATAATCACAAAAGACTCCTCAGTGTTCTACATAATCTCCCTGCTAGCAAAAAAATCTTATTTTCTGTAACTTTCACTACCCTTTAATAACCTAGGATACCTATACCTTCAAAGTAGGATATGTCCTAAAATTCCTTGACTTAAAAAAGTCTCCCTTGAGCAGTTGGTAAACAAACTTACTATAGGACACAGCATTCTTCACCTGATGATTAGGCAGCCTCTTATACTACCCCCCTATATCTCCATTCCCACTGTAGTCTGACTACAAATCTGTGACCTTCTCCTTTAAAATTCCTAAAAGTTCCTAAAGCAAAAAACACTGAATTTAAGGTTTATGAATGTGCCAACCTCAGCCTACAGTATGATGAAATATCAAAATTCACCTATCACTGAACCACCTCTAACTTTGATGCGGTAGCAAGCTTCATTAAGGAATTATGCAGCCATTCAAAAATGCATAGAGCTAGCAGGCCCTACCAGAAGCAGGTATCATGGGAAATTCAAAAATAAACCACACCTGTGGGCTACTACCATAAATAAAATCTATATTAAAAGAACAAAACTCTTTACATTATATAACAGATCTGAAGCACATCTTCTCAAGGAAAATATCAAAAGCATTGCAAAAAACTAAAAACACTATCAGATCCACTAAAGGAGCCCATGAACTTAGACTGACCTCTGAACCCAAAGTTTATGATAGTGCCTTCCTTAACTATGTTAGAAAACTAAGAAACAATACTACACATTGTTCTGAGCTTAATCATAATGGCACATCCTGTTCTAGCCCACAAAACATTTCTAATATTCTTGAAGACTTCTAACTAAATGAAATAACTGAATCTCTTACTTCACCAGTTATCACTCAAAATCTTTTACTGATGGTATTAAGCAAGAATAAAACTACTTCTTCCATGGGACCTGATAATATAACTAGTTGCTTGTGTTAAACATAACTTTGCTGACCCATTCCTTAAACTGTTTAACTTATATTTAGCTACTAATGAGTGGGACACTGTAGTGGCCTTACTATCGATCCAACTAATTACGTCTGCAAAACCATGGAACATATTATAACTGACCTCATAAATTACAATATAAAGAATATTAGTAGAATATTTGTAGACTTGACTCCCGCCAACAGTGGTTTGGCTTTGTGAAGAGTGGATCCTGTCTATTGAATCTGGTAAAAATCTTCAAAAGAGTTTTGGAGGCTATAGGCAGTGGGCATACAGTACACATGTCATATCTTGATCTGGCTAAGGCCTTCAACATTATTTCTCCATGCTAATATCATATAGAAGCTACGTTATTTGAAAATTGACACGTGGTAACATGGATACAAAACTGGCAGAAAAACAGAACACACTCAGTGTGTGTTGCAGGCACTTCAACCAAAATATTAAAGTGATCAGCAATGTCTCTCAGGGCTCAGTGCTGGGACTTTCCCTTTTTGGCCTTTATTTCTCAGTTTTCAAAGCAGACAGCCAAGGCATCAAGCTATCCAAGTTTGAAGATAACTGTAAAATGGGAGTTGTTGTTAAGTCACCTTTGGACACTAAACTCTCAAGAATGAATTTTTCCTTGTAAACACTTATAGAGTACTAATAATGGATTATAACTAAATGTTAAAAGGTGTAGTAGTGTCCCTTTTGATAGACAATTTCTCACCTCATCATTCTGCTTAGAAAGCACACCACTTCAAAACAAAAATGTGGCCAGGGACCTAGGAACTTTGTTTGATGGTTTCCTCTGTTTAGGCCATCATGTGACAACAATTGTCAAGAATTCCTTTTATTTAGCACAGTTAATTGCCGAAGGAATATAATTAAGGTCTAAAGATGTGACCCTTCCATTATAATCAGCATTGATTAGAACAATTATTGAGTACAAACCCCCTTTGAGGTGCCTCTCACTAAACATATCAAACAATCAGAAAGACCCTAAAAGTTCCTAAACAAAAAGATGACAAAAATAAATTTCTGAGGTGTCAAGAAGGTCTGGAAGCGCTATTCTTTTATTCAGTGTCTTGTAGACTTTGTAAGGGAGATCTCTGTCTCAGCATGCCAAAAGAGAATCAGTTGCCCAGATCTTTATCTCCACAATCCAATAGATCCACCAGTACTAGAACCAGGGCCATAAATCTTCAACAGCTGATAAATAAAATGTATTTTATTTTACATTTCTTTTCCGGGTATGTCCAACTGGGCTAGTGGGCCTTTTTCAGCGGAGGCCCAGGGAGAAAGGCTCCAAACAGAAAAAAATTACAGAAATTTACCAAAAGAGATATTAAAAATATTGTAAAAAAAATATTAAAAAATTCCAAAAGATATAACAGTAATGTAGAAAAACGTAAGAGCAAATATAAGAGTGTACAATAGGGTGCTTAGTACAGAATTCAGAACACTAGGTAAACAAGTATCAGAAGATGTTAGTAAACTTATGAAGAGGTAAAGTTGTTATGGACTGTAGTGGGGGAAGCAATGGGAGATGTGAGAAAGAGACTAGTAATTAGGTGGCTAAGATGAAGAGAGGCTGAAAGATTTAGATGGACAGTAATGAAAGGGCTTTGGGATTAATGAGAGTAATAAAGGGCATGGTTAGGGTTACAAAGACATAGTTTTAGCCATAGTACAGGAACAAAGCCAATTGTTGGTAAGGTGTTCTTTTAGTAATTGTCTGAACGTGGAATTGCAAGCTGCATTAAGAATTTCTTATGGTAATGAGTTCCACAGTGTCGCTATTTTGTTTGGGAATACGAAGTCTCCATAGCTATTATTAGATTTGGTTACTTTTAGTAGGTTTTTTGTTGGAGGACCTTAATGAGTAAGGACAAGAGTGGGGTTGGACAAGGTCTTTGAGACCAGGGCAGTTACTAGGGTGGTGGAAGATGGTATGAGCGAAATTTAACTGGTTAAAGGTAAGTAGATTGGGAAGTTCAAGCCATTTTAGAAGCTGCAGTGCTTTGCAATGGTGTAATCTGTATGGGAGGTTAGAGGCGAATCTTGCCATCTTATTATAGTAGGACTAAAATTTGTTTAAATCAGTTATTTTGAGATTTGTGAAAATAGGGGATGCATATAGTAGAGTGCAAAGAAGACGAGTTCTGGAAATGGCATGGCTAGTAGAGACAGTGAGGAAGGGTTTGATACAGTATAGAGAACCTAGCTTGATATGTACTTTCTTGATAGTTATTGTAAGGTGTTTGTCAAATCTAAGGTTATTATCTATGGTCACCCCTAGGAGCTTGGTCTGTTCCACTGGCTCTATTGTAGTGTTGTTGGAGGAAGAGATGGTGAAAGGATGTGGGGGGGGTCAGATAGTTTACTGGTGAAGAGCATAAGCTTAGTTTATTGGGAATGAAAACAAATTGACAGTCACAGAGATAGTTTTGTATGTCATTGAGGGCAATCTGGGTTGCTTATAGGAGTGCAGGTTTGGAAGGGGCTGAACAAATAAGGGTGAAATTGTCAACATATTGTAAGATGGTAGCATTTTGTGTAGCTGAGTAGAGCTTATTTGTGAAAATAGAAGAAAGTAGTGGGCCAAGTACTGATTCTTGAGATACACCTACAGTGACAGGTAAAAGAAAAGGTAGTTGATTGTGCCATTTTACAGCCTACTGATGGCCCGTTAAATAGCTTAGAAACCAAGAGAGAACAGAATGGGATAGATTTAGGGAAGCTAGTTCATCCAGGAGTTTCTGATGACAGACAGTGTCAAAAGCTTTTGACATATCTATAAATATAATGCATACTTGAAGTCCAGTATTTCTAAGCTGGTTAATAGTATTAGTAAAACTGACTAATGCAGTGGTAGTGCTGTGCTTTGGCCTGAAACCATGCTGGAATGAAGATAGTAGATTATTGTTTAGAAGGTACTGTTGTGCATGTATGCATTTTTCCAGGATTTTAGCAAAGGGGGTAGTAGGGCTATTGGCCTATAGTTGTGGAAGGACTGTTTTTTAACTCAGTGCCTCACAAACCTCTTGAATAAACTTCCCCTACATGTTACATAGTACAACTCACTAGCTTCCTTTAATCATAACCTTAGAAGACTGGATGGATGTTCCCAACTTTACTCCTGGACTGACTGGTATGATGCTCCAGGAGAAATGAGGTGTAGCCTGGTTGAGGGTCGTGGCAAGATGTATATGGTCATAAGAGTAAATCTAGGACTCTAAATCTTTAAACCTAGGAACCTCTATAACAGATTGCATAAATAACATTGTTTGCTGACAGTGGAGGAGATAACATAGCATTTTCTTATTTTTTGTAATTGTATTAATTTGATTTGTTCATTTGTAGTGGGGGCATTCCCTGTGGACATTTAGGCACTGCTTCTTCAGCACATCAGACTTGCGGTTTAGTAATGAAGGTTTCTGGGATTTGAGATGTAGCAATAACTGTTTTAGCAAGTATTGCTAAATATCAAGTCCCATGTTTTACTGTCACCCACCTGACTCCTGTCTTATAAAATGCAATATTTATCCATATTTTGTCTACTATTATTATTTCAGAAAATTATACCATTTAGAGGTATATTATTCATATGAAGTTCACCATCCTACCTCTGCTGATGCAAACAGCACACAGATAACTAGAGTATGAGGGAGTATTTTGGCCTAGATCTCACAACGTAATGTACTGGAGAGAAATTCTCTAGCTTATTCTCAGGCACATTCGGATAGAGATGAAGAATATGCTGAGTAGGCTGTGAGGGGGAGATAAAGGAGAAGTCCCCCCCCCCCACAAAAAAGACATGGCAGGACATCCCACATCTTGTACAAAGACTTTGAGGGGGAGATAAAGGAGAAGTCTGCCCCCTCACATAAAAAGGCATGGCAGGACACTCACACCTTGTACATAAAGAATTTCTGAGTAGGTCTATTCTCACAGCCTGTTGTAAGCTTTCCAGAAACTGTATCTAAGTCTCTTGGACTCTACATACTCATTTTTAAATATATGGGGAAGGGAAGATCCCTGTGTGTGTTCAGAGTACCTAAAATCTCAGAAATAACTTGCATACTCATATTAGGGTGAAATAAGATATTGCTCAGGAATGCTATAAACTGTTTTGGGGGGATTTTCTCTATACCACAATGCCAAATAACAATGGAGTTGGCATATATAAGTTTATGGGGAAGTGGGAGGTTTGACCCATATTGATGGGGCAAAAAGCACTTTTTTTGGCTGTCCTTATACTTTATATGTAATGGGTAGAATTCACGATTTCAGGAATGAGCACTTGTAACGCAGGGGATCATGTTAAAATCTCTTCTATTAGAAGCAGGGAGGGATATGCATACCTGTTGGGAATCACTGATTTACAAAGAACAGAAGGTAGATTCTTGCGCTATGAATGTCTTTACTGAGTTCCTTGTTCCTGTCTTAATGTGTTCAGTGTTCTACCACGAAACCTCTTCTGCATTTCTAGTCCCTTTCTATAGTTCTGGATGTACCCATTAGGTGTCAGCTTATTCCTGCAAATGCAGATAGCAGACTTATGATTGAGAAGCTCTACTCCAAGAACCTGTTTTCTTTCAAAGAGCATCACTATGATCTTTAGGTGTCATCTTAACTTATCTCTTCTTTCACATTTCTTGTACCAGGATTACGTTCTATACTTTTATTCCCTTCTTTTGTAGTTTACCTCCTATGCAAGGAATCTTGGTGATTTTCTCCCACAAACACATGCATACACTACACACACACACACACACACACACACACTTACATATGTATTTCTTTAAGGACTTTCATGGCCCGTACTCATACACACTTTATTACTCTAACTATTAGACCACCATTGTCTCTGGGAAGAAAGAAGTGTCACCCAGAAAAAAACAATGGTAGCAACAAGAGAACTAGAATCTTCCAAAAACCTCACAAAATAGTTAAACTCACATGCAGGATGGACAAAACTTATTTTACTTACCTTTTGCACTCATATCTGAATGCACATACTGCTCCCAAGAAACCCTTGCAAGCCAGGGTCTGCATTCTTTAGCTCACAGTTCCATGAGGTTTCCATAAACTCAGCTGTGTGTCTTTTCTACATGTTATGTTTGGCTGATTTTTATTAGACCATGCATACCTTTCATTAGTTTTTGCTTAGTGTTTTTATTATTTTATTGTATTTATTTTGGCTTAATGAGATCAGTTCTGATCATATCTGTGACGCCCCTGCACTGGCCCAGTAATCAAGGAGGCTCAATCCTTACCACTGGCAACAGTGATGGATGCACACAATGGGAGGATGACAAGTACACACACAGTAAAGTGCAATTTTCCTTAAGAGCACACAGAGATAACAGTCAGTTTGGGGCTGGTTACTCCCTCTTTCTCCAGATCCCCACGAAGACTCCCCACTGGCACAGTTATAGGGTTGAGATCTCAGCTGAGTTGCCAAGCCCAAACCTCCAGCAACCTCTCTGTCCAACCAGTGCTTCATGTCCCTGCCCAAGTAGCTGACACACACACACACACACACACACACACACACACACACACACACACACACACACACACACACACACACACACACTTTGAGATTTGATTTGTATACAAAATAACACATACACCTGGGAAAGGCTGGCACAGGTTTACTAGATAGGCCCCCTTCTGCCCAGACTATAAGGTAGTTATCACGGCCACCAGCCAGCTCTTTATCAACTACTATAAGGCCCTTAACAAAGGGTGTCCAATCCTACTGTGTAATGTTACTTTTAATCCAAATGGTAGTCTGACTAAGACTTGCAAGGCTATGTAGGAGTGGCCTGTGCAGTGTCACAAATACATATGCAAGTATGCTAAGAGCTTAAATGTGTCTCACAAATATCAGCCACAAAGGTAGGTTTAAATGTATTTAATAATAAATAATAAAGAACAAGACAATGCTCAGAAAAAACATGGCTACTTCAGAGTTCAAAATCACAGGAAATATTTTAAAGCAACATTGCAGGACAGTCTCAAATAAATACAGAAAACATCTAAACTAATCTTTACTATATCCATATAAATATCTAAAAAATATACTATGCCTTGAATCTAACTTACAGAACAATAAGCAGGCAGAAGTGCAGATGATGATGATGAGTGGATGTTTCCAGGTCAAAGGCAAAGTACAAAATGCACAGTCTCTCACTGAGAGAGTTCTTAAATCAATATAAAATATTACTGCTGGGTTAGCTTGGATGACATAATTTTTTTGTCACCTGGCTTTAGTTCTCAGGCTAAACAGAAACTTAACAGAATTTACATCTCTGTGTAAGAAATACATATCTCCCAGAACTGTGCAGCTGCTAGGAAGTCATAAAGCAATTAAACACTTTTACATTTTTAAACCTAGTAACTACTTTTCTGCAAGACAATAGAAAACACTTCTAGCTCCATTCATACTGTCTCCTTGCTGCATTGGAACTAATTTTTATAGCACATTGTAAATAATTTAATTTCAACTTATTTTCTTGAAGTTTTATAAGATAATCTTCTATGTTCCAGCAGGGTATGATGTGGTTACATTATTGAATATCAATACATAACATACAGTTCTGTATAAGTCATATCAATATTCACAAATTACATAGAATTATTTAGAAAATTCCAGATAGCTGAGCTGGCAGTGTCACAATATATTTTATGTTTTTGCTATTTGTTTTGGTTACTGCTGTTATTTTGGTATTAGTATTTTGAGTTTTGGCTGCTTGTGTGAGACCACAATTCATTAAACTTTAGTGCTGCAATTACCCCCCCCCCCCATTGTGTGAGCATACATTTCTTATTTATAACTGTAAAATTCCCCAAAGCAGGCAGAAGACAGCTCAATATGCAGCTAAATCCAAAAACTTGATGAACTAGCAAGTAATCATACCAAAAACTTTATTATTATTTATTATTATTTCTCTGTACTAAAGTTTTTTGGTACGATTACTTGCTGATTCATCAAGTTTTTGGATATAGCTGCATATCGAGCTGTTTTCTGCCTGCTTTGGGGGATTTTACAGTTTTACAGTTTCGTTTGGTTGCTGCAGTTAGGTTTGTTTTTGTATTTCTTATGTATAGGTAAGAAAGGTGTTTAGGCAAAGCAGTCTGCATTAGGATGTGAGGTGGGGGAGCTTGACTAAAGTGAGATAATTTGCTTTGGAATATTTGCTTTATTTTCAAGGAATGGCTTTTTTCACATACAGGTTCATAGCTAATTACTAGATTTGCAATCCATGAGGCCAGTGAGGAGACTAACACAATGTCCCAGTATTCCCAAAGCACACTCTGGTTAAGGGACTTGCTCAAGGTCCCACAGTAGGCAAATTAATGCTGAGGGAATCAAACCCTGTACCACAAGACACAGATCATAGCTTTAATCCTCTATAATAACTTCCAGACTAAGAACATCTTTATTTATTTTATTTTACCTGTTTGGTGACTGGGTAATACCACTGAACAAAACTGTTGCTTTTCAGAGGCAGCCTAGGAGCACTGTCTTATTAAGTGACTTGTTTGAAGTCACAGAGCAGGCAAAGCAGCTCATTAATGATTAAGAGCTTTAGCCCTTTGCACTAACTTCCAGACCCAGGACATTCTTGCTATTGCTGAAATGTTCCCGTAGTAGAGTGATTCAGTTTAATATAGGGAAGCTTTCCTTGATTCATATGTCTTTGTTCTGCAGTGTCGAAAAAAATGTCACAGCTGCATGGGCCACAAGGACTCCATTTTAAGAAATAACCTTTAAATTTTGTTAATAAGGCTTTGATATCTTTATTGAAAGCATAATTATGTATGCATACATCTAGAAATTATGCTAACCACAGAAGGTTATTTGGTGGAGTTATAGCGTTATTTAAAATTATAATAGCAATGGCATTTAATTCAATGTTCAAGGCATACTTTAGCTGATCTTTACTTCTCTCTGCACAGTTCATTGGATAAGATTTGCTGTAGATAGTAAGTTGTGTAAGTAGTCAACAATATGTTGTTGGTTGTTCTTTGTGGTTGGAGTGAGTGTTCAAGTGCCTGGTGTAATTAGTGGTTGGATGATTAGAGAAAAAATGAATAGGAGTACTTAGTCTAGGTTGGGATTTGTATCTGTGATCAACCATGTTCATAGGTAGGTACTAGACTATCAGCCCAAGGGCATAAGTAAGCCTAGCCAACAAGGTTCCTTGGCTTATGCCACCCAAGAAAGTTAATTCCCTGTGCCCCTGTCGAGCAAAGCCACAGAAGTGATCCCTGGGGTGTATTTCCTATTTCCCATCCACTCATCAAGACTTTTCTTGAAGAGTGCTAATGAGGAGCTTTGCTTGACATAGATGGCTAGCTTGTTCCAGAGTATAAGAAGTCTCTGGGACAGAAATCTATCCCTCCAGCATGTCCTGTTTATTGTGCGGACAAAGTTTAGGTCACTAGAGCATGTAGCTTGGAGGAATTGGGATTTCTTTAGGTGTAGCATGTCCAACAGCTCTGGGTTTAACGTATCTTTATATGTTAGGCAGAGATCTCCTCGGAGTAGGCGATATGCTACAGAGTAAAGCTGGAGTTTTTTTGAGACAGTCAGTGTAGGGCATCTGTTTGAGGCCAGTAATCCTCTTTGTGAGGTACTTCTGTGGCCTTTCCAGCTGCTGAAGATGTCTTGTGAGGTACATTCTAAAAGGGATGTTGTACTCTATAATGGGTCTAATGAGTGCCGAGCAGAGGGGAACAATGACCTCTTTTTTCTTGGATGAGAACCCTTTTGTGATGAGGTGTGCCACATAGAAGGATTTCCTGACTACTGTGGCAATGTGATTATCAGAGGAGAGACTACTGTCCACCTGGGTCCCAAGGTCTCTTATCACACATTCGGCATTAAGTACACTGCCATTTATGTGGTAGTTCATGGATACAGAGTTTTTACCAAAGGGGATGACAATGCACTTTTTGGCATTGAGCTTGAGGCCATGCCTCCGACATCAGGCATCTGTCTCAGTGAGGCCCTTCTATAGGATGTCCACATCATTTGGAGACTCAACTATGGCTCCTAGTTTGCAGTCACCTGTGAACTTCATTAGCCAAGAGGCCTTCTGTGTTAGCCTGTACTTCAGAGAAGTAGATACCAAACAGGAGATATCCCAGGACTGAACCCTGTGGTACTCTACTTGTCACTGGTTTGAAATCAGATTTGGAGTCTGCAACTTTTACAGTGTGGGTTTTGTCCATGAGCCAGTTGGCAAACCATCTTGTGACATAGGGATTTATACCTAGTTTAGTGAGTTTAGCTATAATTCCAGAATGGGGGATGGTGTTGAAAGCCTTGGTGAGGTTAAGATAGGCTGTGTGAACCACCTTAGCCTCATCTACAACTTTGGTTACTGCCTCAAAGAAGTCGATCAGGTTCAGAAGGCATGATCTGCCTTTCACAAACCCGAACTGGGGGGGGTCCAGAATTTGGAGGTTACCAATGTCTTTGTTTATGAGTTCCATGATGATACATCCCATGGCCTTGCAGACCAGGTGAGACTATGATTGAATATGGTGCTTAGGTGGGGAGACAGCTCGTTCAGAAGTTCATGTAAAATACAGCCTGGGATGTTGTCCAGTCCCATGGATGCTGTGTTTTTGGTTTTAGAGAGTGCAGCTGTTACCTGTATAGATGTGATTACATCTTTGAATTTATTACTACTCAATATCTGAGTTGTTTGGCTTCTGCTACATACCTACAATCAACTGCATTACTAGCTGAGTTAAGTACAAACTTGCAGTGTTAAAGATTGTACTGCATTATATTTTTCTGCCTATTTAATTGTTTCAATGAATGTTGTGGTCTGTGTCTCTCTGTAGTTATTTATTTTTCTATTTAATTGTTTCATGGAATACTGTGGTCTCTCTCTCTCTCTCTCTCTCTGCAGTTAGTTTTCCACCCTCCCGCCCTGTTCTTGTTCTGGTATTAATCTTGGTGGCTTTGGAATTGCCCACCCCCCTGTAAATTTGTGTTTCAACACTCTTCCTGGGTCTACCTCATTTGCCCACTCATCCGAGTACAGTGAGATCATATTTTGACTTCAGACACTCCTACCAGTCCCATCTGTTCAGCTCTATCCCAGCTCTATTCCAGTGTAGTGTCCCTAGCTCATTCTACCTAATACAGAGAGAACATTTGTGAAGGGCAAGCCACTTAGGTCCTTAATTTTGAATTATCTGTTTCTCCTTTCTCCCTTTCCATTTTCTAAAAAAAAAAAAATGTCTAAGCTTATTTCCTGCCTTTCCTGTAACTAGTCTATTCCAGGTACAGATTTGCTGAAACCATGACTGTTTGTAAGCTTCTGAGCCCCCAAAGCCTACCACAAGAGTGTTTTCTGGCCCAGAAATTGTAGTTTATTGGCCATTTGGGCAGTTTTTCCATCTCTTTCAATATTCTGGTTTAAAAGCCTGCATTTGCTGCTGTTTCTCACCTTCCCTGTAACTAGTCTAGTCCAGATACAGATTTGCTATATCCAGGACTGTTTGTAAGCTTCTGAGCCCCCCAAAGCCTTTCTGTGTTGGAGGAAGCCTTCGAGCTTATCAGTGGGAGTGGTATGCACTAGGTAGCCCATCTACCACAAGAGTGGCTTCTGGCCAAAAATGGTAGTTTATTGGCCATTTGCAAGTTTTTCCATCTCTTTCAACTTACTGGTTTAAAAGCCCACTTTAGCGCTTGTTTCCCATCTTTCCTGTAACTATTCTAGTCCAGATGCAGATTTGCTCTATCTAGGACTGTTTGTAAGCTTCTGAGCCCCCCAAGCCTTTCTGTGTTGGAGGGAAGCCTTCTAGCTTATCGGTGGGAGTGGTAAGCACTAGGTAGCCCATCTACCACAAGAGTGGTTTCTGGCCCAGAAATTGTAGTTTATTGGCCATTTGGGCAGTTTTTCCATCTCTTTCAACCTTCTGGTTTAAAGGCCCGTGTTTGCGCTTGTTTAGCACCTTTCCTGTAACTAGTCTAGTCCAGATACAGATTTGCTCTATCCATGACTATTTATAAGCTTCTGAGCCCCCCCCCCAAGCCTTTCTGTGTTGGAGGGAAGCCTTCTAGCTTATCAGTGGGAGTGGTGAGCACTAGGTAGCCTATCTACCACAAGAGTGGTTTCTGGCCCAGAAATTGTAGTTTTTTGGCTATTTGGGCAGTTTTTCAATCTCTTTCATCTTTCTGGTTTAAAAGACCTCTTTTGCACTTGTTTCACACCTTTCCTGTAACTAGGCTAGTCCACATACAGATTTGCTGTATCCAGGAATGTTTGTAAGCGTCTGAGCCCCTCAAGCCTTTCTGTGTTAGAAGGAAGCATTTTATCTTATCAGTGGGAGTGGTAAGCACTAGGTAGCCTATCTACCACAAGATTCAGGTACAGATTCTTAGTTTTAGCACTTGAATTTGCTTATTCATGCTCAGCACTTGTTCAGAACTTGTTGTTAGCACTAAATAAGCTACAAATTACTACAGCACTCAACCTTCCTCTTTACCTAGAAGAAAACAGTTTTTGTACTTACTTTCCTCACTTGCTTAGAGAAAAACAGCTCTTATACTCACTTTCCTCACTTGACTAGAGGAAAGTAGTTTTTTATTCAAGCATGTCCAAGGGTCAGCTCCCAGTGTTCTCTCCTGTCCATCTGATGAATCTGGGCATCTTGAGGCAATGTAGCATAGCCCACAGACTCAGTGTGCCAATAAACCACAGCCCATAAGGCAAAACAACGTACCCAACACACTAGGCATAGGTCACTCTATAGTCAGGCACACTGATGTCCCACTCACCAGGCTAAACAAGGAGAAGGTTACTGTCAGCTGCCTGTTGGGTGCCAGGATCTGCTACATAAACCACACACTCAGGTCACTCCACAACAAGTACAAGTATGATTCTGTCATTGTCCATGTTGGTGTGAATGACCTGAGACATACCTCACTGGACTACATGAAAAGACATGGAAGAGCTCTCCGATCTTGTAGCCCAGGCAGGTATGACCCTAGCCATGATTAGCATCCTGCCATCAACCAGAATGATACTGCAGTACAAGGACAAAATGATTGACTTCAACAATCGGCTAAGCTTCTGGTGTCATTCTAAGGGGATCCAGTATCTGTCTGCCTGGGATGACATGGTCGACAGACCACGATGCTTTGCCAGAGATGGCATGCAGCTGTTGCCCCTGGGATTCCAAATGGAATTCCAGATACTGGCTAAGGGTCTTGCCGCCCCCTATAGTGCCTTTCTCAAAATGCATTCACTCAACGCACTCCTTAAAATGGAGAGCATCGATATCTGTGCAGTGACTGAGACCTGGTTCAAGGTTCTAGAAAGCACCCCTGCATTACTAGGCTATAACCCATACCACTCTTTTTGGCCATCTAACCTCGACTGAGAAAACACCAAAGGCAGATGTGTGTCCATATTCATTAAGGATATCCAC